>NW_028190821.1:0-51371 GCF_048542155.1 Nylanderia fulva | reverse complement strand
GGGGCCGCGAAAAATTCTATTAAAATTTCCTTTGAAAAAAAGGTAAGGTAATTGTAGAATGCAAAAAATTAAAATAATAAATAAAAAAATAATATGAAACCATTTATAATAAAAACCTATTTAAAATTATAAAATTTTTTTAAAATTAATTTTAATAAAATATATTTTTTTAATTATTAAAAATTTTATTTTAATTTTTCTTGTAACGATCATGTGTTTAAATTTTTTTGTAAAAATGAAAGAAAAAAAGTGAGGAAAAATTAATCGAAAAGAAATAGAGAAGGAAAAAAAGGGAGGCCATAGAAAAGAAAAAAAAAGAGAAAGAAGAGAAAGAGGATTCGTAAAAAATAAAAAAAGAAAAAAACAAAAGGAAGGAAAAAAGGAAAATAAAATATTAGGTAAAAATTTTTTTTTTATAAATTTAAAATGTAAAAATTTAAAATATAAATATATCAATTAAATTTTTAAATATATTTTTATATAGGGCAATCCCACATAAATAAACCCCCTTTTTTTATTTGTTTTATTTTTTTTTGTTTTTGCATTTATTGAAATTTATTTTCCCATGATTTAAAAAATTTCTGGTCAAATTTTTAATATAAAAATAATTAGTAACCTATTTATAATATAGAACCTTTAAAAGAAAAAAAGTGACGGAGTTTAATCGAAAAATGGGAAAGGAAAAAGGAGGATATAGAAAAGGAAAAAAAAGAGAAAGAAGAAAAAAGAAAATTGGGAAAAAAAAAAAGAGAAAAAAGAAGGAAGGAAAGGGAAATTTAACAATATTGGGGGAAATAAATTTTTTTTTAAAAATTTTAAAAAATGTAAAATAAAAATATAAATAATACATAATTATATATAAAATTATATTTTCCCCTACATATAACCTTTTTAATATGGGGGCATACACACACAAACGATCACTTTTTTTATTTTGCTTTATTTTTTTATTTTTTTGCATTTATTGAAATTTGTTTCCATGATTTGAAAATATTAGACTTTCTTGAATAGTATATTTTGAATTTCATACCCCGTAACGATCTATCAATTTTAAACTAATTTTTTTTTTTTCCCTCAATAGCTCTTTCGATTTTTTTTCTAAAAAATTGAAACATTTGCGAATTTAAATACAAAATTTTTTTAGCCAACAAAAAGGGATTCAAATATTTCAAAATTTTTAAAAACCCCTTTTTGAAATTTTTTTTTTTTTGAAATTATATTCCTAATTTTTTTATTTTACCCAAAAACAAAAAGTTTTCAAAAATAAAATTATTTAAAATTTTAACATTTAAGATAGGCAAAAGAGCCAACGCGGAAAGTCGTTTTTCTAAAGAAACAAAATTTTTTTCGTTAGAATTAAAAACCTGTGCAAAGGAACCCAAATTTTTCTTGGACCGGCCAAAATAAAAATTGGGAAAAATCTCTACAAGAGATTTTTAATTCCAGATCCCCCATTCCCCCCAAAAAAATAAATCGAGAGAAAAATATAGACCAAAGTCGCAGAACGGGAATCGAACCCGAGACCTTTCGCTTGCCCGGGGGCTGTTTCCAAGAGCTTTCGTCCTTTCGTTTTTTTTATTTTCTCTGTTATATTTAAATTTAATTTTAAAATTAAAAGGCCTTTAAAAACCTTTATTTTACACCTGGCTTAAAGGCTTTTTTTTCCCAAACATTAATATTTTTAACAAAAAAAGTTAGAATCGAAAGGATCTGAATAGCTCTTGGGGAAGGCGTCCCCGGAAGCAAAGGTCTGGGGTTCGTTCCCCCGTTCTGCATTTGGGTCTTTTTTTTCTCTCGCTTTATTTCTTTAGGGGGAATGGGCCCCCTGGAAAAAAACTCTTTTAAATTTTCCAAATTTTTTAATATTTGGCCGTGTCCAAAAAAATTGGGGGGCCTTTGGGGCACAGGTTTTTAAATTCTAACAAAAAATTTGTTTCGTTTAGAATAACGACTGTCCCCTTTTGGGCTCTTTTGCCATCTTATTTTTAAAATTTAATTTATATTACAGACCTATTTTAAAAACTTTTTAAAAAATTTTTTTTTATTTTTAAAAATGTTAGTGGGCCAAAAAAAAATTTTTTAAATTTTTATTTATAACTATTTTTTTGCTTTTTTGGGCTCGAAATTGTTTTTTTAATTTATTAAACGACTTCGTAATCGAAAAAAAAATTTTCCCAAATAAAAGCCTTTAATTAAATTAATACTTTTTTTAAAAAATTATAACAAAAAAAAAAAAATTTTAAAAAATAAATTATTTTAATAAATTATTTTTTTTTTGTTTTTTTTTTTTAATAAAAAACCCCCTCGCGGTGATAGTGCGTTTTTTCCTTAGGGGAAACAGAGGATTTTAATTAAATTTAAAACCCTTTTTGTAGAGATTTTTCCCCAATTGAAATTTTTTTGGCCGTGCCCAAGAAAAAGGGGGGTGCTTTTTGGCACAATTTTTAAATTTTTTCTAAAAAAAAATTTTTAAATTTTCGTTTGGGAAAAAACGTACGTCAATCCGCGATTTGACCTTATTGCCTGTCTTCCATTTTAAAAATTTAATTTTTTTTAAAATTTAAAATGTCTTTTTTTTCCCAAAGTTTTTTTTCGTACCGTCTTTCTAAGAAATTAACAAACATTATTTTTTAAAAAATGGGAAAAAAATATTTTTTAAATAATAAATTTTTTCTCGTTTTTAAATATTTTAAATAAGAAATTTTATTAATCTTTGTAAACTCTTTTTTTTTTTTTTTTTTAATTTTGGGGTAATTTAAAAAAAATTAAAGAATGTGTTTTGGGAAAAAAATTGAAACAAAATGGGGGTTAAAAAATAAAGTTTTTTTAAAACCCCCCTTTTTTACTTATATTTAAAAAATTTTGTTTTGTCTAAAATTTTTTAAATTTTAAAAAAAAAAAAAAATCGAAAGGATCTTTTTAAAGGGAAAAAAAAAAAAAATTTGGGTTTTTTGAAAAAAAAAAAAAAAAAAAAAAAAAAAAAAAAAATTAAAATTTTCAATTTAAATAAAAGAAAACTCAAAAAAAAAATCAGGGGAAAACAAATTTTTGGAAACCCTCCTTTTTGTCCCCCTTTTTGAACCCCCTCCCCTTTTTTGGGGGGGTCTTTTTTTGGGGTTTGGGAAATTCCCCCCCCCCCCTTTATTCATTATATCCCTTTTTTGTTTTTTTAAATTTTATGTTTAAAAAAATCAAGAGACACGGGGGGCCGAAAACCCAGGAAGGGGAAGGGGGGAATAGCGGAGACACCGTGTTCTTAAAACGAAAAAAGCCCGGGGCCCTTTGGGGAGTTTTTTAAAAATAAATTTTCCCCCCGCCTCCCCCAATTTAAATCTGAAGCAAAAAAAAAAAAAAACAAAACAAAAAAAAAAATTTTTTTTTTTTAAAAAAAAATAATAAAAAAATTCCAACAAAAAAAAAACCCCCAGACCCCAAAACCCCCAATCTAAACACCCCTAAACAAACCCCAAAAACAACCCCCTCCTTTTCCCCCAAAAACTAAAACCCCCCCCTTTGCCCCCCCCCCCCCCACCTCCCCCCCAAAAAAAAAATTCGATTTATTAATTAGATTTTTTTTAAAACAAATTTTTATTTTTGGGGTTTATAAAAAATTTTGTCTTTATTTTCTCTCCCTGATTTTTTTTAAGGGGGGGTTAATTTTTTTTTATAAATCCCCCCCGCCCCCGGGTTTTTAAATTTCCTTTTTTTTTAAGGGAAACCCCTCCCCCTTTTCCCAATCATTTTTCATCTTTTCTCATTCGCCACCCCTAATATTTGAAAACCCGTGCAACCCCCTTTTTTATTCCCCTTATACAACCTTGGGGGCCCCTTTATCCCCCCTCCAAACACTCCCCGGGATGCAGGGGGGGGTGGTTTTTTGGGTTCCCCTTCCCGGGTTTTAAACAATGGGATTTGGCGCTCCCCTTTTCCCCGGGAGGGGGTTGCGGGGGTTTGTTGGCTTTTTCCCCCTTTTCCTTCCCTCTCTCTCGTTCCTTTTTCCCACTCGCCCCTCTCTCCTTTTTCCTCTTCCCCCTCCTTTTCTCCCCGGGATTCCCTTCTCTTCCGTCTCCTCTCTCTTCTCCCACCCCGCCCCCCCGCCCCCCCCCCGGCCTCTCTCATTCTCCCTCCCCCCACCCCCCTTGTTCGTTTTGTGAAACTTATTTAGAAACATTAAAGTTTAAACCTAAAATCTTTAATTTTAAATTTCTTAAAATTTTTTTTTAAATTTTTTAAATTTTCAAATCTCTAAAGTGTTTACCCTTTAAAAAACCCAAAAAATCTGAGTAAATAATAAAAAAAAAACAAGGATTATTATTTTCAAATTTTTTATAAATTAAATTTACTCCCCAACTACCCAAAATAATTAAAAAATACGTAAAAATGTGCGGGGCGTGACACACATCCCATATTGTATTAAAGAAAATTGAAGGAGAGGAAGGAGAAGAAAAATTTTTTTAAATTTTTTTTCCAATATTTTTTTAAAATTTTTAAAATATAAATTTAATAGTTTACATATCAAATTTAAAATAATAA
Source organism: Nylanderia fulva (assembly GCF_048542155.1). Lineage (NCBI taxonomy): Eukaryota > Metazoa > Arthropoda > Insecta > Hymenoptera > Formicidae > Nylanderia > Nylanderia fulva. The sequence goes on along the minus strand of NW_028190821.1, from coordinate 46,838 downwards.
ATTTTTCAAATTTATATTAAACATTTTCAAAAAAAGAAAATACATTTTTTTATCAAATAAATAAAATTTTTGAATAAAGATTTAAAAAAATTATTAAACATAGACTTAAAAATTAAAAATTTAAAAAATTTTCCCAAAATTTTAAAAAAAATAAACTTTTTTTTTTATTTCAACAGTTTTTAAAAAAACCCCAAATTTTTTAAAATTTCCCTTTTTTTTAAATATTGACAATTATTAAATCAACATCTCGTCCACTTTACTGCACTGCAGACAAACCTTTCTGCAGCCACTTATCTGTTTTCCCCGGGGTTTATACTTTTACCCCAATACGAACTTTAAAAGGGCTTACTTACTTCCCTTTTACTGCCCCCAAACTCTTGTTTTTTCCCACAAACTTTTTTTTAACATTTATCTTTGCGTATTCTTCCAAAACCCTTTATTTCGGGGAAAGGTATTAAAAATTAAAATCTCTGCGAAAGATTGAGAATGAAGGGATAATTAAAACTATGAAGACAGGTTACATGGAAAAGAAAAGGTTTTATACAATAATAAAGACATACATGTATTTTTCTCCTGCTGGCAAAAGGTTATAAATTTGTTTTGGATTAAAAAATAATTTTGAAAAAAATAAAAAAAAAAAAAGACAATGTATTTGTACGTGTTTGGGGCATAAATTTTAAAAAATTTTTATTGAGATTAAAAAAAAATAAATAAAAAAAATTTAAAAAAAGGAAATTCATTATCTTTTAAAAAAGAAAATTTTTTAAAATCTGTAGAATAAACATTTTTTGCAAAAATGTGGACCTTAGAGCTCTAGTAAGCTAAAAATAAATGAAAACCTAAATTTAAAAATAATAATTTAATTTATAAAATATTATTATAAAAACCCAAATTTGTTGCAAATATTCACTAAAAAAGGTTGAAGGGGTTGGGAGGGCTAAAAGGAATAATTTAAAAGAATTTAAACAAAATTTTTTAACAAAAACTGAAATATTTCAAAAGAAAAAAATTTTTGTAATTTTCGAAGTTTCTTTGATTATGTAAAAATTATACCTTTAAAAACTTTTTAAAGAAAATATTGCGGGGAAACGATTATATGAAAAAAATTAAAAAAATTTTTTTTTAAAAAAAAGCCCCCTTTTTAAAATAACCTTAAAAAATCGCCGTTTAGGAAAAATTTTTTGTCTTTTTTTTCCCCTTTTTCGAAATCCTGCAATTTTTAAAAAAATTTAATAGAAAATGAAAAAAAAAAAATGCTCGACATTATCCCCCAAAACCCACACACATACACACACACCCACACCCAAAAGGGGGAAAAAAATTTTATATAAATGGGGGGTTTTTTTAAAAGGGGGAATAATCATTTTTCCCCTAGGAATGTTTTCCCCACATCATTTTGGGCAAAAAATTTTAAAATTAAACTTTTTTAAAAAAAATTTTTTCTATTCCGGTCATAAAATTACAAAAATGAATGTAAACCCTCTAAAAACTCCCCTTTAAAAAAAGGTAAAAAAAGGCGCCCTTTTTTAAAGGGGGCCCCTTTTTTAAAAAAAAAATTATCCATTGAAAAAAACCCATGTAAATCCTATCCTATTGCAAACCCAGGGTGAATCCAAAAAAAAATTTTAAACCTTTTGCAAACCCTTTAAAAATTTTGGAAATTAAAAATTACTACGATTAACCCTAGTATAAACTCGATTGTTTCCCCCCCATTATTGAGGATTCAAAATTTTTAAAATAAAGACGCGTTAAAATACAGGGTTTTTCCCCCCCCCCCCCTTTAAACCCCTTTCGGAGACACTACCGTGTCCAAAAATTATTTTTGGGAAATTTGGGTATGTATGTGAAACTTCTGCAAAAAAAATCTGTACGAAAAATTTTCTAATTTACGTTTTAAAAATTTTTGTTAAACCCCCAAATTTTTTTATATAAAAAAACATAGGGGTAATTTCTTTTAAATAACATTAATATTGAAAAAATTATAAATAAAAATTACAATTAACAGATTATTTTTTTCCCCAAAATAACAAAAAAAAAAATTTAAAAAATATAAGGATTCCATTATAATAACTTAATATTATTAAAAATTTATCTTTTTTTTAAAAAAAAAAAAAAAAAAAATTTAAAATGTTATTAATTTTGTTTTAAACGAGCAAAATTTTTTTATGTGACAAATTTTCCTGTAGATTTTTTCTTTTTTTTTTTAAAAAATTTTTTATTTTTATGTATCTCAAAATTTAAACCCAAAATCCTTTTTTAAAAATATGTTTTTTTAAAAATATATAGATATATTTTTAAAACCCAAACCCCTTTTTAAAAATTGCAGGTTTCCCTTATGGATATATTCAAAAAAAAAAAGGGAAAAGATTTTAAGTTTAAAAAATAAAATTTTTAGATAAAAAATAGTTTTATTTTATTAAAATAAATAAAAATTTTTATAAAAAAAAAAATTTTTAAATTTTTTATATATATTATAAATATAATATGTTTGTCTATCTAAAAAATCCATATTTTTTTCTCAATTTTGGGATTATGCGATTACATAAAAAATTCGTAAAAAAAAAATTTTTGATTTTTACTTTTTGGGGAAAAAGTTTTTTTAAAAAATTTTTGGAATTCATTTAAAAAACAAACTGGTCTTTTACTTTAAATAGGGTTTGGGGTTTTTTTATAAAATTTGAGTAGGAAAATTTTTTGAATTTTTTATCAGTTAAATTTTTGGGGGTTCAAAAAAATTTAAAAAAGGGCCCATATTTTGGGGGGAATTTTTTTTCTTTTTTGAATTTGTATCTGTACTTTTGGGGCGAGCTAAAAACCTTTTCCCAAAATTTTTCTTTCATTTTCTGTCATTTTGGGGGCGGTGCAAAAACCCTTTTTGGCGATTATCTTTGCTGTTAAATTTTTTCGCCTTCGCCCCAAATCGTTTTTTAAATTGTCAATGTTTTTCGGCTTTTGCGCGTAAATTTTTTTGATTAGAAAAATTAAAATATTTTTTTAATTAAAGTTGGGGGTTTTTTTATTTATCGGAAAGAGAGGAAAATTGCGAGGGGGCCTAAACCCCGATCCGAGAGATTCTTTGCTTTCTTGTTGTGCTACATAAATATCCTGTCTGGAGTTTTCATCGCGTTGCGGGGTTTTTCCCCTTGGGAAAATTTAATGGTTAAAAAAAAAGTCTTCATTTTGTTCTTTTTTAATCTGGCGTGCACCCCCGTATAAAATAAAAATGTTGGGGTAAAACCCCCCCCGTCGGGGCCGGCAGGATCGATTTTCCCCTTTTCTTTTTTTCAATTTTCACATTTTAAAAATTTTTTTTCTGTTTTAAAAAATCCCATTTTTTCCGGTTTTTTTTTTTTAAAATTTTCACATTTTTCCTTTTTCCCTTTTTTTTTTCAAATTTTTTTTTTAAATTTTTTAATCTCCGGGGGGCGAAACAGGGGGGGATTTCAAAAAAATTCCGGGGATTCTCACTTTTTTGTTGGCGGGACATTAATATCTTGCCCCGGTGCTTTTAATCCTTTTTTTCTGTTTTGGGGGAAGAGGGGGTTTTTTTGTTCTACTTGTGACTTTTTGTTTATTACCCCCCCCTTTTTGTTTAATGAAAATTTTTTTTTGTGCATTTTAAAAAATGGTGAAGATTCTTAAAAAATCCCCGCAAATATTCCTTAAAAAGGGCCATCTTTTTTGTGGGGCCATTGAATAAATTTTTTTTTAATATCGGATAAAAAATGAATCTTAAGCCGAAAAACCCTTTCAAGGATTTTTATCCTTTATAAATTGGGGAAAATTAAATGATATTAAAAAAGTCCTCAAAAAGAAAAATTTTTTTAAACAATTTTGGGTTTAAAAAACCTTTTCCCCGGGTGTCCAGTTGGATCGTAACCCCATATTCTAAGGGCCCGGGAAAATTGCGTCTTTCTTTTTTTCCCTTTTTGGGGTTTAGAACCCCTTTTTTCCCGGGGGAAAACTTCTTATAATTGTTGCGCTGTTCAATTATTTAAAGAATTGTCGTTGTAATTAAATCTTCCGTCATTTGCATATTATTAGAACAAGAATATACAATAATGTATTGTATATATTACAATACTTTCTCTTACGCTCCGATCCGGTGCCGTGGGACGATAAATGAATATCAAAAATGAGCCAAAAATCGAATGTCAGTCCACAGATATGGCATTCATACGTTTCCGGCTGTCCAGTTGGATCGGAATCCATTTGTCTGGAGGGATCGGCACCTCCGTCTTGCATATCTTCGTCCTGCTTGTGACTTTCTTTTTTACCAACAAATTTATTTTGAGAATAGTATTTATAAATTCATTTGATTACTGTGCTTTCCGGCGAGTATATTGCAACACTCTAGAGCAATTATGGTCAGTTGTTTAATCGTGGTTAACCTGAAATCTAAAATTAAAAAGTAATTAACAACTATATATGTATTATTGAACAATCTTTTTAATGCAAAGCTTCATTACAACAATGTAATGTACGACGTTGTATCAATTATTATTAAATAATAAATATTATACAAATTGAACATAAAATGTGATGATATGCTATCAAAGACAAACATTCATATTGTCATAATATTAAATTTACTGTTTATTTTCGTTATTTGATAAATTTTTCACGTATACAATTGTGGCGATAAATGCCACAAGCATATTAAAATATATAGAAAATAAAATTTACACGAAATAAAAATATATGACAAGCGACGTGAGTTAAGGATATCGCGACCGGTGACACGAAATAATAAATAAATAAATAAGCGTCTAGCATGACGAAGGTAGATTGTGATTTCCGAACAGAATAAAAAGCGAAAGTTCTTCAAAATAATAGATAGGCTAATCACCTAAAAATAAAAATAAGGTCGTGGAAAAATCGAGAGAAAGAAGACAATGCGCGGCCTCGAAGGGGAGATAGATTTTGACTCGCGCTCGCGATACACGGTTTTCCTCGGTGGAGAGTAAAAGTCTGTATTTGATAATCCGAATAAACGCAGTAAAAGACAATATAATTATAACACCTAATAACTATTCCGTCTTAACGATCCTCTCCCGATTCGCGATTTTGGGCCGAAAAGTAATTATCGAGCTAAGCCACGCTCGCCCAAACAATTATACATTTAGAATAAATTTTTATGAATAATAGTTATACGTATTACACATAGAAATAATTTTCAAAGATATAGGTGTTTATGTTTTATAAAAACAATTATATTGTAAAAAAATGTATTTCTTATTTATTAGGAAAAAAAATGTTTTGATGAAATGAATATAAAATTTGCTGCTAGGTAAACTTTTAAAAACGGCACCTCGCACCTCCTTTTTCATTATTTCTTATAAAAAAAAGACTATTAAAATGCCAAAATAATTAATAATATTAAATAATTGTAATCGAGAAAGAGGAATTTAATAATGCCAAAATGATATAAATATAAAAGTAAACTTTTTGATTTTATATATCAATTGTTGAGTTAAAAATTAAGATTCATATATTAGTAGAAAAAAGAAAGAAACAAAAATAGTGATACAAAAATCATTTGTTATCAGAACAGACACAGATGAATGTTATAAGTAAAAATTAGTTAAATAAATAAAATCTTTTAATGTATTATTTACAATATAATAAATAATCATAAAATTAATGGAAAACATTATGTATTATGTAAAATATTTTCGTTCTAAATATAAAAATTTCAGTTTATCGATCTGAGTCTCTTTTTGAAATAAAAGAAATTTTTAATTGTTGTATTTATAAAGAAAAGAAATAGAACAAATATTTATTTATTATAAAAAATAAACAAAAAGCAAAAAATGACGAAAAACCGTTTATAATCATGTATCTTTACTCATGTACTTTATTATTTGAAATTATATATCTATTAAAAAACTCATTTATGAACAAACAAATACAAGCGTAGAGAAAATCAAATTCTTAATCTTGTGAATTTTAATACACTAATATATTATAATTACTGATTTTTATATCATTAGAAATTCTTTATATATATACATATATATATTTATGTCACTAACACATGACAATGCAAGATATACTTCAAAACAATTAAAACCTCGAAGATATAAAAATGTGTTTGATCTATTTGTTTGTTTATATTTTTCTATATAATTTTTAAATAATTTTTTGAAGAATTTACGGTTATTCCTTGATCAGGTATTTACTATTTTTATTTAATAAATTATTCAGCGATATTTGATATTGTCAATTTTCAAAATTATAAAATATTAAACAAAATATTGTTGCATTATATGTATAATTTTTTTGATAAAATTTAAGACAAAGTGTACTTTTTAATTTATTGTTTTAATCAAAATTTTGAAAAAATTTTAAAAATATAATAATATTAAATATAGCAAAAAATATATGCAATACAAATAATTTCCACATAATTTATCTTTTCTTACAGGATTCTTTTTAATCTGTGTCTTATTTGTACGTACCTGCTGATTTTTTGTTCGTATAACTCGTTTAACTCTAGATTTTCCTTGTTACCTCTTTTACTTGACGATTTTATTCGAATGTGTTTAGATTTTGCTCTTTTGAATCAGAAATGTGCACAGATACTTATTGTTAAAAGATAATCGTGACAAGAATTTATTTTGTAATTCCTATTAATCTCGTTTCTTTTTAACGGAACGACGTTAAAGCGTGTATGTATAATCGCCTTTGACTTTACTAATACGAACTTTACTGGTCTGTACTGTGTATAAATTTAATATATGTCTATCGGGACGTATTCCCAAATAAACATTAAATACTGTTTATATATATGTGTGTGTTTTCATGAGAGTTACTTCGCAGCAACCGGGCCAGTTTATAAATTTGAATGTCTTATGATTAGCCAGCAATAATTATATCTCTTCTATCAGAAGGAGAGATTATAAAAATTGTTCTTACGTTAAAATTGCTTGTCAGAATTAATAATACAATATCAGTTTTAATTCATAATTAATATAAAAACGATCGTTGCATATATAGTCGTTAATGAAAAATGCACATTTTAACACACATAGAACATCAAAATACAATATTTTCAGTGCCTGCTTTTATTTGAATTGTAGGCGTAAATCATGAGTGAGACTGTATTTTGAACAAAAATAGTTATTGAGATTTGTCGTGCACGCGTAGAAAATTGTTTCTTTGTCGGGAAACTTTCGAAATATATGTATATATTGCACATATGGATTTTTTCATTAAAATTGAATAAACGTTGTAAATGTATAATGACCTAATTATATATTATTTATACAAACACAAGGTTCTCCAGGGAAAAAGTCATGATAAGAAATGACAAAATATCAATTATCGATTTATAATACGATATAAAGATAGCCAAAAATATTTTATTTCAATATTTAAATAGTACATTATCTGCAAATTAATTTTAAATAAAAACATACCAACTTACATATTCTTCCGTTTAATATACATAATAACAAAAAGTGTCGTCTACGAAAACATAACGTCGACTATTAATACTTTAGAATCAGGCAAAAATACATTGTTTATATATATTTTAATAATGCAAAAATTAAAAAACATGACAAAATGTAAGTTATAGCAGTAAATTATATGATTATAAGAAATATTTAATTATGGCCGCAAGTGATTAAAACATAATAAAATGAACAGCGCGTATTTTAATAATTCGATATACATTAATGAAATCGTCATAGGTTTGAAAATAAGAAAGACTAAAAAGAATCATATACTAAAGTTTTATTATCTAAATGAAAACTGCAAGATTTCGAAAAATTAATTATCCCATCTTAGTACTAAAACTTATAAAGAGTAAGAGAACGCGTCCAAAAATATGAGAAAACATGAATCAAATAATCATCTGTTCGATAATAAACATTGTTTAAGAAGAATTGTCAATATCTAATAGCATGTAAATCACGACAGTAAAATATAAAAAATTAAATAAACCTGAATAGAAAATGGAACAACGCGTTTAAAAATAATTCTGCTGTTACTACTCAGAAAATTTCGCATGGATATGTTAATAAATACAACTGTTATAATTTATTTTAAAATTCTAATTAATATCACACACTGATCAAAATGATGTTACAGCATAATCGACACGGAATCTGTGCTATCTGTGGTGGATGAATATATTAATTGGTAAAAGTAAAAATGTTTGAAGTGCATCTGCAGCAGATAGAGGATATTCTCTTATTCTTTACATACAAGTAGCTGCATCTATTCTCCGTCATTTTCGATTTAATTAATAATGTTGTACTTTCGATATTTATCTACTCTGATTTATATTTCGAAAATACATCGTGCTTTCAAAACTTTTATTTTTTTTAAAACATTTCGGTTTAATATTCTGTTGAATAACTTTTTAGCGAGTTCAATTCTTCGTTCAGATCATCATCTTCTTCTTCAATGTTTAATAGCCTCAGCGAAACAGACTTGGTCTTTCCTTGTTGTTCACAGATTCAATAGCGTGTGATAACGGTAGTCCCGCCGAGTTGTGTAATTTCCGTGTAAGTGTAGGCGTGTGTATAAGTGTCATTGTAAATATGAGTTGTAAGTGTATATATAGTATATGTAATATTTCCAAAAAAAAGTAATGCGTAACTTTGCATGTATGTTTCTTTGCGCCCATATTGGACGCGACTTCGTTCAGATCATCAGGATGAGTTAATGGAAGATATGTCTTGGAAGATATCATTGGATAAACGTTCTCGACATTACTCGAGATGATTCGTAGTTTTTTTACGAATTGTATCCAATATGTTTTGTTTTTACATTCGATATTCCATTCGTCCATGTGGAAAAAAGTCAGTATGTTATTTCGTGAAAGTCGAACTACGTACGTGACAACTCATAATTGAGCCTCTCATAATTAATTATTAAATACGATTTTTGTTAATAGTAGATTGCAATTGGTACAACGCCAAGGATTCTGGCAGACTGGATTAGACAGTATTATTTAAATTTATACTTGATACCAGAGTTACAGCTGCACGTTACAGGAACACAGTTTTCTTGTAAATTAGATATTTAATCACATATTTTTGAAGATTTAATGTTTCTCTTAATATTTGGAATATTTGCATGATTGGTATACATTTTAAATGTTTAATAATTTAATTTTTAAAAATAATTTATGCAACTATGCATTGCGAAAGTGTTTCTTAAATTTTTCGACAATTATAAATAATTATAAACAGCCTTAAAAAATAAAATTTAGAAAATTTTGTCGTTAATTAGAACAGTGCACCAAATGGAAGAAATAAAACAACATTGCAGTACGTATACAATATTCACATATTAATTATACTTATCGGATTCAATGAAATAGTTTAATTTTTAGCTATAGACTAACACTTTATATACGCTGCACTTTAGATACTTCAAAGAACAAACATTAAAATCTGCATTCGTATTTAGACATTGTAATTACCTTTATCGGCGATGCTAAAAACATTCGCGTCGTTGTTTCTTCAAATGGTACCATACTGATTGATATAGAAAAGATGCTCGACTTAACGTGTAGAGCATCAAAATGATTATTCCAGTAACGCTCTTACTTGAATCGTGTGTGGAAGTCATGCAGCGATATTTTGAACATAAATTATTATTATTTATTATATACGCATATAAATGAATCTTATTTTGACCGTAAACGTACATACGTGGAAGTTTTTCTGTGCCTATTCCGCTTTTCCTAGATTTATTTCGAAAGTTTATTTTATGTATCAATTAATTAAATCAAAATTCATATATTTCCAACAAAAAATAAACTACGATCTTTTATACTGCTAAAAGCTTAATTGATTACGAAGCACAACTGAGAAACGCATTTAGAGAGGAGATAACACGGTACAAATTAATAAAATGAGTGTAATAAAATAAAAGTATCTCTAACCATTTAATAAATATGTATAATCATTTCCAAATATGTTACTCAGAAATTGGATTGTTTTTTGTATATTTGTTATTGATACATATATTTAATAACTATAATTATTATTTTATTATCTATTAATGAATAAAGACATAATTTGCGCACTGAAATATCGAAATTTGTTATTGATACATATATTTAATAACTATAATTATTATTTCAATATTTATTAATGAATAAAAACATAATTTGCGCACTGAAATATCGCATGTCATGGTAACCCGAAAAGAACAGAAATGTCAAAATGATGTCAAATTCATGTCAAAATATTGTCAAATTCTAGTTTGTCAAAATGACATCAAATTGTATAAAATTTTGATGATATTTTGATGTTCACAATAATAAAAAATTATTAGTTTGTATTAAAAATAATTGAGATGCAACTTTAAGAAGTGAGCCGATTAAAATAACATTTTAGTCAACAATTTAATTTTTAATACAATAACTCAACTCTTCTGCGAATTACAATGATATGTGAATATGAAAAACATTATCTTTAATTATCTTCATAATAATAAGCATTGTATATACACAGAGAAGAAACGTTAGTCACATTTTTTAAAAATCAAACAGGTAATAAGAGTCAATATTAAAAGTCATTTCTTAGTCATCTTCCAAATCGAGATTTCCATGACCAAAAAATGACATAAATTTAATCAATATGACGTCAAATTGACATTATTTTGACTTTTCTGTTTTTCTTAGGAAGTTTTATAATACAAAGAAACTACACACAAAAAAGTGAAAAAAACTTAGCATTAATATAAAAGAATGAATACATATTTTTAGTATTACCTAAAATGTCAATTTTCTACAACGCTAATACATGTCTAGCGGTTTCATGTTTTATATTAAAATAATAAAATCACGTTCTTTTTTATAATAGCTGCGCTGTTCAATTATTGAAAGAATTGTCGTTGTAATTAAATCTTCCGTCATTTGCATATTATTAGAACAAAAATATTACAACCAAATAATAATGTATATTACAAAAATCACTCATTTAGTAACCAATTTTACATAGAAAATTAAAGTTTAACGGATAATATGAAATATAAATTAAAAATTTCTTCTATGCGAGAATTATACTCGTAAATTATAATTATTAAATTTATAATGTTAATAATTAAATTGTTTAATTATTGGTTGTCAGAAAGTAATAATTATAATTATGTCGTATGTGTACGTTTGTACATATTCAGTAAGTCACAGTAATTATTATGACATCAAAATGATGTCATACTAATTACTGTGGCTAACTGGGTATGTATGTGTACGTCTGCACATGTATCTGTACGTACAATTGTCTAATTAATACGATTTATAATTGTTAATAATACCAATTTTATATACATAAACGATAGTGTAATTTAATTTATAATAATCATTAATATTGCATAAATTATAAATCAATAATTACTAATTAACAGATTAATTATTGATACAACAACAAAATAATGATTAATAATATAATAATTACATTATAATAACTTAATATTATTAAAGATTATCTTTATTTAAAACAGAGAAAACAAGTTAATAATGTTATTAATGTTAATTTATGAACGAGCAAAATTTTCTATGTGACAAAATTTTACTGTATAATTTTACGTTTCTATATTTAAAATTATCATCTTTATGTATTTCATAATTAACGATATCCTATATTTAAAGTATGTTATTTAAATATATATAGATATATATTTAAACAAATCATATTTAAATTGCAGGATAGACGTTAATGAGATACATTCAAAAATAAAAAAAACGATTTTAAGTATTGAAAAGTAAAAATTGTAGATATATATAGTTATATTTATATATAAATAAATATAAATTTATATATAAATATAAATTTTAAATATATATATGTATATCTACATCCATATATTTCTCAAGTTGCTTTATGCGATTACATTAAATTATTAGTTGAAGAATAATTTTTGATTTTTATTTATTGAAGAAGATTTAAATTAATCGGAATTCATTTCAAATCAAACTGGTCTTTTACATTTAAATATGGCTTGGATTTGATAGAATCGAGTAGGTGAATTTCGAAATTTTTATCATGTTTGAAATTTGTGTTGCACCAAAATTAAAACGGCTCTATACTTTGGCGATATTTTCTTCGTTTTGACATTTGTATCTGTACTGTTGGTCGAGCTGAAATCCGTGTCGCAATTTTACATTTCAATTTCCTGTCATATTGGTGCTGTGCAAAATGCTTTAGCGATGTATACTTTGCTGTTGAACTTCTTCGCCTTCGACCAACTAGATTCTACTTGTCAATGCTTGCGGCTTTTGCGCGTCAATTTTAAGATTAGAGACTTGAAATATTCTTTATTAGAAGTTCGAAATCTTCATATTTATATCGGATGAAGAGGAGTATTGCGAGAGGCCCAAAACAGATCCGAAAGATTCGTCGTCTTCTTGTTGTGCTACATAAATATCCTCTCTGGAGCTGTCATCGCGCTGCTGATTACCCTTGGATTGTTCAATAGGTTCAACGTCTTCAATTTTGTTCTCCTTAATCTGTCGTGCAGTCCAGTATAATAAAATCAAGATGTTGAGATAAGTCCTCGTCACGGCCAGGTAGGATCGAGTTCCTCTTCTTCTTCAATTATCACATTGTTACATTCTTATTCTGCTTCAATTATCACATTATTACGTTCTTTTTTTTTCAATTATCACATTGTTACGTTTTTCTTCTTCCTTCAATTATCACATTGTTACATTCCTTTTCTCTTTCAATTATCATTTAGAACCGGAATCCATCTGTCTGGAAGGACCGGCATCTCCGTCTCGCATTTCCTTTTCTTTCTTATGCTCTTTCTCTTCGTGCTGTGAAAGCAAGCGTAAATCCGCAAAAGATTTCGTGCAAAAATCACATTTCCATCGACCAACAGTGTGCGACGAACGCGTATGTGCACTGAAAAGGGATTTACAAATGAATGTTAGGTTGCAATTGTAGCAAGGATAATTCTGATTAAATTTGTGGACCTCTAAATGATTATGAAGCACGTCCAAAGAACAGAATAGTCTTAACCTGAGATGGCATACATACTTGTCCGGTTGTCCAGTTAGATCGGAATCCATTTGTCTAAAGGGACTGACACCTTCGCCTTGCATATTATCTCCAGTTGAACCGGAAGCCATTTGTCTGGAGGGACCGGGAAGTTCCTCTTGCTTATCATCTAAAAAAATTATTATTTTGTATTAAAAAAAATTGAGATACAACTTTAAGAAGTGAGCTGCTTAAAATAATATTTTAGTCAACAATATAATTTTTAATAGACTGAGAAAGAAATGTTGTTGATACAATTGAACGTGGCCGTCACGGGCTGCCACAAATATGATTTTTTTTAAACATATGCAGTATAAACAAAAGCATGACATCTCGATTTGATTAATTATGTCATTGAATTAACAAAATACTGATAAATCAACTGCATATGCTTGTGGCAGCCCGTGACGTCGACGTTCAATTGAATCAACAACATTTTTTCTCTGTGTACGATCACTCAACTCTTCTGCGAACTACAATGATATCTGAATATGAAAAACGTTAATCTTTAATTATCTTCATAATAATAAGCATTGTATCTACACAATCGAGAAACGTATGTCACGTTTTCTAAAACTTAAACAGGTAAGAAAGTCAGTATAAAAAGTCATTTTTAGTAAATATGACGTAAAATTGACATTATTTTGATTATTTTGTTCTTCTTGAGAAGTTTTATAATACAAAGGAACTACACACAAATAAAAGTAAAGAAAACTTAGCATTAATATAAAAAAATGAATAGATATTTTTAATATTGTCTCAAATGTCAATTTTCTACAATGCTAATACATGTCTAGCGGTTTTATGTTTTATAATAAAATCATGTTCTCTTCCTATAATCGCTGCGCTGTTCAATTATTTAAAGAATTGTCGTTGTAATTAAATCTTCTGTCATTTGCATATTATTAGAACAAGAATATATAATAATGTATATATTACAAAAACCACTCATTTTGTAGCCAATTTTACACAGAAAATTAAAGTTGCTGAGACAAACCTTTCGAGTCCGCGTCAGAGATGTGGGATCCGAGCTTCTTCTTCTTACGCTTTAACTTCTTTTTTAAGGATTCGCGTTCGAGATTCCTTTGCTTACGTTTCAACTCGTACTTCTGTTCCTCCGTTGTTACGGATTTTTTGCGTACACTATGGTGTTTTTTTTGTGCCATTCAAAGTCGAAAAGATCATAAAAAGTTGAATTGCATATATCACACTTGAAACGATTAACATTACGTGTCAAACGCGTATGTGCATTGAAATGGGATTTACAAATGAATATTATAGGTCGCAATAGGTTGCAAAGATAATTCATGTGGACCTTTAAATGATTATGAAGCACGTCCAAAGAACAGAATAGTCTTAATTAGAGATTGCATACATACTTGTCCGGCTGTTCAGTTGGATCGGAATCCATTTGTCTGGAGGAACCGACACTTTCGTCTGGCGTCCGTAACAGTGCACGTATCCCGAAGACGCTCAGAGAAGATGCTGAGGATGATTGAATGTTTTCTGGATATTCTCTGGATAATCTCTGAATGTTTTTCGGATGTGGTGTGCTAATAAAAATATTATCTCCAGTTGAACCGGAAGCCATTTGTCTGGAGGGACCAGGACGTTCCTCTTGCTTATCATCTAAAAAAATTATTATTTTGTATTAAAAATAATTGAGATACAACTTTAAAACGTGAGCTGCTTAAAATAATATTTTAGTCAACAATATAATTTTTAATACACTAAGAAAAAAATGTTATTGTAACAATTGAACGTGGCCGTCACGGGCTGCCACAAACTTATTTTTGTTTAAACATATGCAGTATAAACAAAAGCATGACATCTCGATTTGATTAATTATGTCCTTGAATTAACAAATTATTATTGATAAATCAACTGCATATGTTTGTGGCAGCTTGTGACGTCGACGTTCAATTGAATCAACAACATTTTTTCTCTGTGTACGATCACTCAACTCTTCTGCGAACTACAATGATATCTGAATATGAAAAACGTTAATCTTTAATTATCTTCATAATAATAAGCATTGTATCTACACAATCGAGAAACGTATGTCACGTTTTCTAAAACTTAAACAGATAAGAAAGTCAGTATAAAAAGTCATTTTTAGTAAATATGACGTAAAATTGACATTATTTTGATTTTATTGTTCTTCTTGAGAAGTTTTATAATACAAGAGAACTACACACAAATAAAAGTAAAAATAAATTAGCATTAATATAAAAGAATGAATACATATTTTTCGTATTGTCTAACATGTCAATTTTCTACAATGCTAATACATGTCTAGCGGTTTTATGTTTTATAATAAAATCATGTTCTTTTCTTATAATCGCTGCGCTGTTTAATTATTTAAAGAATTGTCGTTGTAATTAAATCTTCTGTCATTTGCATATTATTAGAACAAGAATATATAATAATGTATATATTACAAAAACAACTCATTTTCTAGCTAATTTTACACTAAAAATTAAAGTTGTCGAGACAAACCTTTTGAGTCCGCGTCAGAATTGTCGCATTTCTTCCTCTTACTTTTCTGTTTCGTTTTAGAATCTTCCTTGTCATTATTATGAAATCTTTTTTCGTGCCATGCAAGGGACTTAAAATGTGCGAAAAATTTTCCGCATTTTTCACACTTTATAGGAACATCCGGATGTACCGAATTCCAATGTTTACGCAAATGTGACTTAGAAATAAATTTTAATTTGCAAACGTAGCAAGGATGATTCTCTAGGCTGTGGTAATATAAATGATTGCAATAAATGTTCCAAGAATCGAATGTCTGTGCACAGAGATTGCATTTATACGTTTTCGGCAGTCCAGTTGGATCGGAATCCATTTGTCTGGAGGGACCGGCACCTCCGTCTTGCATATCTTCGTCCTGCTTGTGACTTTCTTTTTTACCAACAAATTTATTTTGAGAATAGTATTTATAAATTCACTTGATTACTGTGCTTTCCGGCGAGTATATTGCAACACTCTAGAGCAATTATGGTCAGTTGTTTAATCGTGGTTAACCTGAAATCTAAAATTAAAAAGTAAGATATAACTATATATGTGTATTATTGAACAATCTTTTTAATGCAAAGCTTCATTACAACAATGTAATGTACGACGTTGTATCAATTATTATTAAATAATAAATATTATAAAAATTGAACATAAAATATAATGATATAGCTATCAAAGACAAACATTCATATTGTCATAATATTAAATTTACTGTTTATTTTTGTTATTTGATCAATTTTTCACGTATACAATTATACATTTAAAATAAATTTTTATGAATAATAGTTATACGTATAACACATAGAAATAATTTTCAAAAATATAGGTGTTTATGTTTTATAAAAACAATTATATTGTAGAAAAATGTATTTCTTATCTATTAGGAAAAAAAAAATGTTTTGATGAAATGAATATAAAATTTGCTGCTAAGTAAATTTTTGAAAACGGTACCTCGCACCTGCTTTTTCATTATTTCTTATAAAAAAGAGACTATTAAAATGCCAAAATAATTAATAATATTAAATAATTGTAATCGAGAAGAAGGAATTTAATAATGCCAAAATGATATAAATATAAAAGTAAACTTTTTGATTTTATATATCAATTGCTGAGTTAAAAATTATGATTCATATATTAGTAGAAAAAAGAAAGAAACAAAAATAGTGATACAAAAATCATTTGTTATCAGAACAGACACAGATGAATGTTATAAGTAAAAATTAGTTAAATTAATAAAAGACCAATTCACAATATAATTGTTATCACGTAGAAATTAATGATGAATCAATACCAAATTACATTTAAACGTTAGCATAGTAATGGCCTGTTAACATATAAAAATACTAAATAATTCGATTATTTTAAAGATACATATTTATATTAATGTAGTGAAAGACGGGACAGAAAAACAAATAAATCGTCAAACTAGTCATGTTTGAGAATTTAAAAAACATAATTTTAATGATTTATGTGATACAAATAAGTATTCAAGTAGTAAACTACATATATGTTCTACTTTCTCTAAATACTAAAGTTAAAATTCTTAAAGGAATTTTTCTTTTGTTGAATAATGTGGTCGAATAACGTTTTTATCTACCAGCATCTTTTAATGTATTATTTACAATATAATAAATAATCATAAAATTAATGGAAAACATTATGTATTATGTAAAATATTTTCGTTCTAAATATAAAAATTTCAGTTTATTGATCTGAGTTTCTTTTTGAAATAAAAGAAATTTTTAATTGTTGTATTTATAAAGAAAAGAAATAGAACAAATATTTATTTATTATAAAAAATAAACAAAAAGCAAAAAATGACGAAAAACCGTTTTTAATCATGTATCTTTACTCATGTACTTTATTATTTGAAATTATATATCTATTAAAAGACTCATTTATGAACAAACAAATACAGGCGTAGAGAAAATCAAATTTTTAATCTTGTAAATATTAATACACTAATATATTATAATCACTGATTTTTATATCACTAGAAATTCTTTATATATATATTTATGTCACTAACACATGACAATGCAAGATATACTTCAAAACAATTAAAACCTCGAAGATATAATAATGTGTTCGACCTATTTGTTTGTTTATATTTTTCTAATAATTTTTAAATAATTTTTTGAAGAATTTACGGTTATTCCTTGATCAGCTATTTACTATTTTTATTTAACAAATTATTCAGCGATATTTGATATTGTCAATTTTTAAAGATTATAAAATATTAAACAGAATATTGTCGCATTATATGTATTATTTTCTTGATAAAATTTAAGACAAAGTGTACTTTTTACTTTATTGTTTTAATCAAAATTGTGGAAAAGTTTTAAAAATATTACAATATATATTAAATATAGCAAAAAATATATGCAATACATATAGATTCCACATAATTTATCTATTCTTACAGGATTCTTTTTAATCTGTGTCTTATTTGTACGTACCTGCTGATTTTTTGTTCGTATAACTCGTTTAACTCTAGATTTTCCTTGTTACCTCTTTTACTTGAAGAATTTATTCGAATGTGTTTAGATGTTGCTGTTTTGAATCAGAAATGTGCACAGATACTTATTGTTAAAAGATAATCGTGACAAGAATTTATTTTGTAATTCCTATTAATCTCGTTTCTTTTTAACGGAACGACGTTAAAGCGTGTATGTATAATCGCTTTTGATTTTACTAATACGAACTTTACTGGTCTGTACTGTGTATATATTTAATATATGTCTTATCGGGACGTATTCCCAAATAAACATTAAATATTGTTTATATATATGTGTGTGTTTTCATGAGTTACTTCGCAGAAACCGGGCCAGTTTATAAATTTGAATGTCTTATGATTAGCCAGCAATAATTATATCTCTTCTCTATTAGAAGGAGAAATTATAAAAATTGTTCTTACGTTAAAATTGCTTGTCAGAATTAATCATACAATATCAGTTTTAATTCATAATTAATATAAAAACGATCGTTGCATATATAGTCGGTAATGAAAAATGCACATTTTAACACGCATAGTACATCGAAATACATCAATAATTTCAGTACCTGCTTTTATCTGAATTGTAAACGTAAATCATGAGTAAGATTGTATTTTGAACAAAAATAATTATTGAGATTTGTCGTGCACGCGTAGAAAATTGTTTCTTTGTCGGAAACTTTCGAAATATTTGTATATATTGCACATATGGATATTTTTATTAAAATTGAATAAACGTTGTAAATGTATAATGATCTAATTATTTCATATTTATACAATCACAAGGTTTTCCAGAGAAAAGATCATGATAACAAATGACAAAATAACAATAATCGATTTATAATACGATATAAAAGTAACCAAAAATATTTTATTTCAATATCTAGATAGTACATTATCTGCAGATTAATTTTACATCAAAACATACCAACTTACATATTCTTCCGTTTAATATACATAATAACAAAAAGTGTCGTCTACGAAAACATAACGTCGACTATTAATACTTTAGAATCAGGCAAAAATACATTGTTTATATATATTTTAATAATGCAAAAATTAAAAAACATGACAAAATGTAAGTTATAGCAGTAAATTATATCATTATAAGAAATATTTAATTATGGCCGCAAGTGATTAAAACATAATAAAATAAACAGCGCGTATTTTAATAATTCGATATACATTAATGAAATTGTCATAGGTTTGAAAATAAGAAAGACTGAAAAGAATCATATATACTAAAGTTTTATTATCTAAATGAAAACTTCAAAATTTCCAAAAATTAATTATCTTTTTTTGGTACTAAAACTTATAAAGAATAAGAGAATGCGTCCAAAAATATGGGAGAACATGAATCAAATAATTATCTGTTCGATAATAAACATTGTTTAAGAAGAAGTGTCAATATCTAATAGCATGTAAATCACGACAGTAAAATATAAAAAATTAGATAAACCTGAATAGAAAATGGAACAACGCGTTTAAAAATAATTCTGCTGTTACTACTCAGAAAATTTCGCATGGATATGTGAATAAATACAACTGTTATTATTTATTTCACAATTCTAATTAATATCACACACTGATCAAAATAATGTTACAGCATAATCGAAATGGATTCTGTGCTATCTGTGGTGGACGAATATATTAATTGGTAATAGTAGAAACTATTTAAGTGCATCTGACACTCTTAATTGAACAAATATGCAACCGTTGATTATTGTGCACGAGATGATGAATAATGCAACTTTTGCTGTGGAACGCTTCTCAAAGCTATCACAGGCTTCCGGGTGGAATGCTAGGACACATGCTTGTCATCTTCTTGCGGAAACCTCGGCCGGACAGGTCGCAATGTTGCGACAAAACTTGAACATTATAGAACCAATGTATATGCAGAAACTCTTGTCGATTGAAGGATTTGCACGTGTAGGATCTTTTGCAGGTGTCTTTTTTCGTTGATACTCTTTAAAGAAAGTGGTGGCTGCTCACATCGCCAACTAAATTCCTGACGCCGTCGTGATCATTCTGCATTTATTGCGGATGCTGATCGAAAGTTCTTATCAAACAGAACAGTTGTACCTATAAGATTGCGCGCCAATGTGAGTATTGTGGTGAATAAGCAGATTATACTATAAATAGAGAAAATATTCTCTCATTCTTTACTTACAAAAGAATAGCTGCATGTGTTCTCCGTTATGTTCGAGTTAATTAAACATGTTGTACTTTCGATATTTATTTACTCTGTCTTATATTTCGATAATACATTGTGCGGTTCTTCAAAAATTTTTATTCTTTTTCAGAACTATTCGGTTGGGTATTCTATTAGTTTTAATTAAATGATTTTTATTATAAAGGATGAGTATTGAGATAAATATTTTATTTAAATACAATAAAATATTATTGCTTCTTCAGAGAGTTTGTATAAAATTTTTAGAGACCTTTTATATGTATAATATAATATATGTACAAAAGATAAAATTATAATAATTATTATATAATTATTATCAATTATAGAATATTTCAATTTTTCAAAGAAATTTGTTATATAATTTCGCAACAATTGTTGACACATATGGTTTGACATTTCGCGATAATTCATCGGAAAGTCACGATTTATATTCAAAATTGTATTCTTTATTGTAGATCTATATCTTTATTCTCACAGTTTGATTATTTAGTACATATATAATTAAAAAAATGTAAAACAGATCTTCAAAAATATATTGTATTATCTTTTTAAAGCAATGTTATATGGAGATACTAATTTTATCAGTTATAAATCTCTATATAATTTTGCACATAGAGTAGATGATAATAAATAATCAAAATATTGAAATTTTAAAATTAGAAAAAAATGGATAGAAAAAAATAATACATATCGCGATTAATAAGTAATCGATTATAATATTTACGATTTTAGTATATGGTCTTATTTCAGATGGAGGCATTTTTGAGATTTTATAGTTATCATAATTTTTTTAAACGTTTTATGTTCTATTCTGACAAAAATATGAAACATCTTGAAATTTACTTTTCGATATTATTTTATCTTAATAAATTTCTGCACAAAATAATGTGGATAATTTGATTGGTATAAGAAAAACACTCCAGTGATTTAAAAAAATTGCAATTTATAGCAATATGCAACTACATACATTTTTCTTAAATAATGACTTGTTTATACTAATTGAATTATATTACTATTTAGTGCAGAAAATTATTAAGATAAAATTATCGAAAGATGAGTATATGACAAGAAATTACACAATATTTATTGTGAAAATGTTTTTTGAAATAAATAATAAAAATGTTAACAAATAATAAGATGCAATTTAATTCGACCAAAAACTGACTATTCATTTATTGAAAATGAGTACACACTATGTTTCGACCCTATGTTTCAATTTTATTTGTTTGTCTTTTTATGTAGAACATTTCAGCGATCTCTCTTTTTCGTCTATTTTTCTCGGTATGTAAAATACATGGCTCAAGCCATCGGAAGTCATGATTGCATTCGGTTCTATGTTTGCTGACCACCGAGTGGCTTGTTTCATGTCTTTTTATATTATTCTGATGTTAACTGACTTGACATCAGTCAAGTACTAAGTTCAACAACAATCAGAGGCAATGTCATCTCAATTTATTCGGAACAATTGTAAGCAACAAGTAATTAATTTTTAATTTTTAATTTTTACATATACATAAGTGGATTTCTATTTTATAATATAAAATTTCTTTTTAAATTCAGTTTATAATAACAAATATTAAATAACTTGGAGGAGATGGACACGATCATTGCCAGACTGATAGCCTTTCGTCGACTAACGATGAGTGATTGGTTTGGACGAATGTTTAAGTGCCACTCCGAGATTTTAATAATTTTAAAATATTTATGGATTATATATATATAACCGGATGAATTATTTTAATTCGATTTTTGCTTCTAACTGGGACTTTTCGTGTTGAACTATTTTTAATTATTTCAATTTATTGTTAACGTATTTCGCCTTTTAATTTTGACATAATTATCTAATTTATTTTGACTATTGTATTGCGACTTTTTATTAGAATTTTTATTATTATTGTTTTATTGCGCACTAAAAAAGACTAAGTATAGTTCGAAACGTTTGTAATTAAGAATATTAGAGTTTGTATTGTAATTGGTTTTTTTAAATTAAAATTTTTCCAAGTTTAAAATAATTTTTTATTGCTCGTTTCACATGGCCTCGTAATATTTAGCAAGTTATCATTGTATTCTGATGTTCTTTTACTCTAGTAATCAAATGTCTTTTTGTTTGTCCTATATACGACGCGTCACAATCATTACATTCTAGTCTGTATACTACATTCGTTTTGTTCATCCTTGTTTTGTTGACCTACACATCATATTTATCATGATGACACCTACAGAGAATCAGTCAGTCTTCCGTGGTCTTTCGAATCACGTCGTGGTAGATATAATACTTTTAATAAAGTGTGTGTGAATATATTATATTCTTTCAACATTGCGTGCTGCTAGTATTAATTTGTTGCAGTTAATTTTTAACAATATACTTTTGTGTGTGTGCAGTTAACATACTGTTAATATAAGGTAAGTCAGAACATGTTAAACATATAAAAAATATGTGTATTTGTCCACAAATACAAAAAAAATTTAATCATACAGTATATAACGAAATTTTAAAGAATTTATCAACATATAAGTATAAAGAGAATAATTTTATTCAAAATTATCTTTAAATTTTAATCCAGAGATATAATTTTAAATAAGATCGATAATATAATATTTTACGAATTGTAATGTTGAGATAATCTTGGATCCATAAAAGTTTGAAATCGAATAAATTATTTTTTAAACTTAAAAATAATACAATTTACATAACAGAGAATAAATATTATAATAGGCACTTTTAATTGTCCTTTCATTACTAGATTATTAAAATTTTGTTTTCTAAAATTTGTCGTACATTTTACTTTTTATAAAAAAGTATCTGTGTATATTTTATTATTTCAAATGCTTTTGAAGTTGTGTTGATATTGAGTATTAGCTCAAGAAATAAGTATCAAATATTAATTTTTGTTGATGAACATTATATATATATATATATATATATATATATATATATAGGTATATATATAATTAAGAAAAATAAAAATATAAGACAATTGTATTCAAAATATCCTCTTATAAGAGGTATTATAAAAGTTTAAAAAAATTAATTTTGTTAAGTGAGAAATAAATATAAATATAACACTTAAAAAAAGTAGAATTATATTAGTCATATAAGTTAGAAATAGACATAATACTAATAATTTTACGTAAAATTTTTTACGTTAAATATTTTATACCGGGTGTCCGGTGATAATTGCTTCAGAAATCTCTCATTAATGTGTTAAACGCGAGTCACCGAACACCCTGTATAAAACATTCAAAACGTATATTAATATTAAAAACGCATAAACAATAATTTATATCAATTTAATAAGGTATTCCATTATAGTTGAAAATTTTCAAATATTTAAGTTAAAAATGATTAAAATTTAATTTTTACTTTTATAATCAAAAATAATAATGTTACATATACATTGATGGTGAGAATATATAAAAAACTATCTCAATTAGAAGGATTTGGTAAAAAAAAGCATTCATAAAAATAACAAAATAAAATTATGATAAGAAGTTGAGTGAATGTAGTTAAAAATTATATATTAATTATAAATTATAGAGCAAAATACAAGAACATTCTAATTGTCAATCTAATAAAAAAATCCATAATATAGTTCTAGGAGACATTGTATATATATGTATATAATATTTATTATCAGGTTACAATTTATACAATTTACATGTGATAATAAACATGTGCTTTTTCTCTCTCTCTCTCTCTCTCTTTCTCTCTTTCTCTCTGTCATCGCTGCTCAGTCTTTTTTATCCTTACTGTCTTCTTCTTCTTATTTTGAATAAATACACAGGCTTTAATGTAAAAATAACGGAATTAGAGAAGAGATCAAGGAGGGAGTAAGAGGGCAGGAGGAGTTAAGGGAGGAGGTAAGGGGGCTGAAAAAGGAAATGGAGGAGAGGGAGAAAAAGTGGGAGAGAGAAAGGGAGGAATTTATGGAAAGGATTAAGGAGATGGGGAAGAAAATGGAAGAATTAGAGATAGGAAAAAAGGGGGAGAGGGAGAAAGGGGAAAGGGGAAAGGAGAGTGAGGAGATGGAAGATAGGATTAAGAGGATGGAATGGAAATGGGAGAGAAAGGAAAGAGAAGAAAAGAGAAAGAATGTGATAATAAAAGGAATTAAGGGAGGAGAAGGGGGGTGAAAGGGGAGGTGGAGAAATTATTGAAGGAGATAGGGGTAGGGGGGCAGGTAGAGGAAGTGAGGAGAATAGGGGAGGGGAGAAGGGACGGGACAAGTATAGCTTTAGTAAGGGTGGGAGAGATGGAGGTTAAAAGGGAGATAATGGAAAGAAAAGGAGGTTGAGAGGAAGGGAGGAGAGGATTGAAGAGGATCTAACGTGGAAAGAAAGAAGGATGATGTGGAGATTAGGAGAGTTGGCGAGAGGGGAAGAAAGAGAGGGAAGGAGGGCATGGGTAAGGTATGGGAGAATTTGGATGAGAGGTAAATGGTGGAGATGGGACGAGGTGAAAGAGGAATTAAAGGAGGAAGGAGCAGGGGATGAGAGGAGGGAAGAGAGGAGAGAGGAGGGAATAGAAGGAAAGGGGATGGAAGCAATACAGGGGACGGGAAAGGAGGGGAGGGAAAGAGTGGGGAAGGAAGGGTGAAAAAGAGAAAGAGAGAGAGGAGGGAAGTGGGAGGTAAAGGGCAAGGGAGAGGAGGGGAAGAAGGAAAGGAGGAAGGAGAAGGGGAGGAAGGATGGAAGGTGGCATTCTGGAATGTGGCGGGATTAAGAAATAAGGACGCGGACTTCTGGGAAGCGGTGGGAGAATGGGACGTAATGTTTTTTCTGGAAACATGGGTAGATGAAAAAGGGTGGGAAAGGATAAAAGGGAGGATGCCGGGAGGATATAAATGGGAGGTGCAATATGCGAGGAGGAAGAGTAAAAAAGGAAGGGCTATGGGGGGAATTATAGTGGGGGTGAGAAAAGGGGTAGGAATAGAAGGAAAGTGTAAGGCGGATAAAGAGGGAATGGTGGAGGTGGGGATAGGAAAAGGAGGGGAGAGATGGAGGTTGGTGGGAGTGTACATAAATGGGGAGATGGAGAAGAAGCTAGGGGAGATGAATGAATGGATGGAGGAGGAGGGAGACAGAGTAAGAACGATAATAGGGGGGGACTTTAATGCAAGAACGGGAAATTTAGGAGGAAGAGTGGAGATAGGAGAGGAGGAGGGAGAGGAAGGGAAGGGGAGAAAATCAAGAGATACAAAAGTAAATGGGGAAGGGAGAAGGTTGGTGAAGAAGCTGGAGGAAAAGGGGTGGGCGATAATAAATGGAGGAATAGCAGGGGATGAGGAAGGGGGGTGGACATATATGGGGCCGAATGGGAAATCGGTAATAGATTACATAATAGGTAATGAGGAGGTAAGAGAGGAAATCAGGAAGTTAGAGATAGGTGAAAGGATGGACTCGGACCACATGCCGTTAATAGTGTGGTTAGAAGGGAAAGGAGGAGGAGGAGAAAGAAAAGGAAAAAAGAGGAGGAGATGGAACTGGACGGAGGAGGGGAAGGAGGAATTTAGGGAGAAGATAGGGGAAATTTGGGGGAAGCAGAGGGATGAACAAGAAGAGGAGGGTGTAGAGGGAGAGTGGGAGGAGAAGAAAAAGAAGATACAGGAAGTGTTAGATAAGGGGAATGAGAGAGAAGGAAAGGAGAAGAAAGAAAAAAAGAGAGGGTGGTTTGATAGGGAGTGTAGAAGAGAGAAGGGGGAGGTGGTAAAGGAGTTAAAAAGGTGGAGGAGGATAGGGGGGAAAGGAGAAGAATACAGGAAAAGAAAAAAGAAGTATGAGAGATTATGTAGAAAGAAGAAGGAGGAGGAGAATGAGGAGTGGACGAAGAAAGCAATGGAAGCGAGGACGGAAGGGCAGGTTTGGGAGGTGGTTAGGAGGGAAAGGGGAAAAGGAAAAGGAGGAATGGGAGAGGGGATTGAGATGGAGGAATGGAACAGATATTTTAGAGATCTATTAGGAGGGGTAGAATCGAGAGTGATAATGGGAGGAAGAAGGACGGAGAAGGAGAGAGGGGAAGATCAGATAGAAAAGGGAGAAATTAGGAGGGCGATAGGTAGGATAAAGGAAGGAAAGGCGGTGGGGGTGGACGGGATTCCGGGAGAAGTGTGGAAATTTGGAGGAGAGGGAATAGAGAAGTGGGTATGGGAGTTGTGCAATAAGATATGGAAGGGGGAGGGGTGGATAAGGGAGTGGAGTGAGGGGCTGGTGGTGCCAATCTTGAAGAGGGGTGAGGGAAAGGAGGTTTCGGAGTACAGGGGGGTAACTCTGACACCGTCTTTATACAAAGTATATGCGACGGTGTTGGCAGAGAGATTGAGGGGAGAGATAGAGGAAAAAGGGATGTTGCCACCGAATCAAACGGGGTTCAGGAAAGGGATGGGAACAGTGGACAATATTTATGTATTAAACTATTTAATAAACAGACAAATAAGTGGGAAAGGAAAGCAAATGGTCCTACTGTTTGTGGACCTGAGAGCAGCGTTTGATTCGGTGGACAGAGTGAAGTTGATGGCGGCGTTAAGAGGGAGGGGGGTGAAGGAAGAGACGGTGAGGAGGTGCGAGGAAGTGTTAGGAGAGATAGGGTTCAGGGTTAGAATAGGGGAGGAGGTGGGGGAGAAGTTTTGGACGGGGAGGGGGGTGAGACAGGGATGCCCACTGAGCCCGCTTCTGTTTAACATGTTGATGGCGGACTTGGAGGAGGAAATGGAGAAAGGGAGATGGGGGGGTGTGAGATTAGGAGAGGGCAAGGTATATACATTAGCGTACGCGGATGACGTGGTGCTGTTGGCAGAAGATGAGGGGGGGATGAGGTGTATGATGGAGAGGTTAGGGAGATATCTGGAGGGGAAGGGACTGGAACTGAATGAGAAGAAGTCGAAGGTGATGAGATGCAGAAGGGGGGGAGGGAGGTTAAAAAAGGCTAGTTGGTTTTGGAAGGGAAAAAAATTAGAGGAGGTAAAGGAGTACAAATATTTAGGATATGTGATTCAAAGGAATGGGGGGCAAGAGGGACAGGTAAGGGACAGAATAAAGAGAGGGGCAGCAATTATGGGACAGGTATGGGGAATAGGTAAGAGGAGATTTGGGAATAACTGGGGGAGGAGGTTGTGGCTCTTCGATGCGTTAATATGGACGGTTTTAGGATACGGGGTGGAGATATGGGGATGGGAAGAGAGAGAGGGATTGGAAAGGATACAAGAAAGGTATCTGAGATGGATGTTAGGAGTGGACTGGGGAACGCCTGGATATATGGTAAGGGAGGAATTGCAAAGGGAAAAGATAAGGACAAGGATGGGTAGAAGAGCATGGGGATATGAGAGAAGGTTAGAGGAGGGTAAGGGAGGATGGTTGGCGAGAATATGTTTGGGGGAGATTAAAGAAAGGGCAAAAAAAGGAGGGGAATTGTCAGGGTGGGAGAGAGAAAGAAGGGAATTTTTTGAGGGTAAGGGGATGGGATTAAGGGAGATAGAGGAAAGAAGGGAAAAGGGGGAGTTCAGATGGGAAGAAGTTGAGGAATGGGAAGGAAAGGAACAGAGGGAGGAGAGGGTAGGAAAAATGATAAAATCGGAATATAATAAGTGGTACAAACAGATTAAAGGGGAGGGGATTCCGGGCTATTTGAAGAAAGGGTGGGCGGAAGGTAGATGGAGGAGGATGGCAAGGTACAGACTGGGAAATGAAATGAAGGGAAATAGGTATTGGGAAAAGGAGGAGGATAGGAAGTGCAGGATATGTGGGAGAGGATTAGAGACGTGGGAGCATGTGTGGGAGGAATGTATGGATTGGGGAAGGAAAGAAAGCTGGCAGGAAATGGTAAAGGAGATATTAGGAGAGGAGGGGGAAGGGGAAATATGGTTAAAAAGGTTAGAGGAAGCAAGAGGGAAAGGGGGGGAGAAGGAGAAGGAGGAAAAAGGAGGACAGGGGGATGAGAGAGGGTAGGAGATAAGGGGAGAGAGAGAGGGGGAGAGTGTGTGAGTGAGTGTGTGAGAGAGAGAGAGGGAGGGAGAGGACAGGAGTGGAAGAATAACGGTAACCGGAAGCGGAGGTCCAACATAGGATAAGTAGAATGTAAGATTGCGTAGGTTAAGATAATTTAGAATAAGAAAGGTTAGGGAAAGGCGGACGTGTGTGTGTGTGTAGGTAGGGCAGAATGCGATAAAAGATGAGAAAGGCGGCGAAAAGGAGAGGCGTGGCGAATAATGTAATTAGATTAAGTTTTAGGTATAAGTTTAGGCTAAGGAAAAAGGAAGGAAGGAATAAAGGTTTGGGAACGCTCCTTTAAAAAAAAAGCGCCTTGTAATCCCCAATTGGGGCGGCAATAAATATATCTATCTATCTATCTATAATATTTATTATCAGGTTTATAATTCATACAATTTACATGTGATAATAAACATGTGCTTTTTCTCTCTCTCTCTCTCTCTCTTTCTCTCTTTCTCTCTGTCATCGCTGCTCAGTCTTTTTTATCCTTACTGTCTTCTTCTTCTTATTTTGAATAAATACACAGGCTTTAATGTAAAAATAACGGGTCTTTATAAATGTAATTTACTTCAGACAACCAAACTTTATGTTTTATAAATTTTTATACTCTAATAACTTATTTTTAAAATTTTGTAGATTTTAAATGAATATAATTTTTTGACGAGATAATTTTTTGTCAATTTAATTTTGTTATATTGCTGTTAATTACAATATATGTAACATTGAAAAACATAAATACATATATAAAATATCATGGCATTGCTGATGAAGTTTTTAGAATTTTCAACGTGAAAAAAGAACTTGCGTAAGTAAATAATATATATATATATATATATATATGTTTATTAGAAAAATACAGTATGCAATTACATAAAACCTTATAATTAATATATATTATTTATGTATTAAATATTTAAAAAATTATTATATATATTATAAAATTTAAATATAAAGACGATTATTCTTTATGTTTAGTACATATTATTATATATTACATTTATACTATTTTTAAATCCCAATATTTTTATGCTTGCTAAAAATGTTTCATTAATTTATGTTCTTTCAAATATATAGTTTCGTAGGTGTTACTCATTTCCATATAATAGGCGCTCGACAATTGTCTTCATGTTGGGGTCAACAAAATTTATTGTTAGAAGCAACCTTTAACATATCTATAGGATGTAATCGATGCACGGCTTTGTCAAATATGCCATTGCAAAATACAGAAAAAAATAAGCACAATATGTTGTGGACACACTTTGATACCACACCCGCAATGTCGCCGTATCTTGCAACAATAATTATATCCAATTACTTATTACGTGTTGATAATAATACTCAAAATATTCAAATGTGGTGCCGAAACGAAATTGTATTTCACATGGAATTTGCAAAGGATGTAGCTGAAAATATCACGTTGTTCTATAAAAATAAATGGAAACAACGTTCGAACAATATTTCGAAGATAACTCATGTTGCAATTCCAAATTTCCCTGATAATGGCATAATAGTTTTCGGACTTGTTCTGTATAAGTGAGTACAAGTGCTTTACATTAAAAATAATATTATATTAGTATGCAGAATTAAAAAATTTAAAAACATGTATATTTTCTGTTTCTATAAACGTGCGAAAGTTTAAGCAATTGTAAAAACAAACAATTTTAAGTAGTAAGAATTAAGTTTATTTGTATTATAATTCAAAAAGTTGAAATTTATTGTTTTAATATACATATATAAAGGGAAAAGTTTTTATGCCATATCGTATCGCCTAAAGTATGTGTTGAAATAATAATAAAAGAAGTGACATTTTTTTATTCATTTAAAACTATAGTTCTTCATCAATAATATATGCATTAACGCAAAATCATTGTTTCATACTTAAATTAAAAATTTTTTAAATATTATTTGGTACGATTTACAATACTACTGATTTACTAAATTGTACCATGAATTTGTAAATCTTACATCTAACAATAAAATTAAAAAATAGTAACAAAAATAAAGTTTTGGTTTCTGTAAACGTTCTCAGGTTTGACATTTAAATATAACTTTCAGCGAAAACAATATCATCTACGATGAAAATTTATATCCTGATGCTCACAAAATCGAAGTAGCTCAATTAGTAGGATATAAAGTGGCACAGCAATGGTTTTATAATCTGACTAATCCGTTTCGATCGGCTTGTTGGTTTGAAAAAGCTCTTACTACATTGCTTGCAACGTATGCTGTCAATGAGGTTATTCTAAATATTTTCAACGCTATCACGCTCCCACTTTCTCAAAATGCATTCTCAAAATCCCAATTTCTAAAATGCATAAATTTTGGCTAAATTATTTTAAAAACATTTAGCAATAATACATATGTATACAATATTGAACTGTTTTTTAAAAATAATTTCTTAAATATTTACATTCATATAAATATAATGTGAACAATGTAAAGTATAAAAAAAGTTTTTTTTGAACACCACCACTTTATCTGATATTTTTAAATATTTTAGATTTTATTATTATATTTATTCGTATGTGTATTTCAAAATAAAAAAAAGAAAGTGTTCTTTTTTAACATAGAAGAACCGCTAATGATATTAGTATTTATTTCTAATGCAAGTATTTTCAGAGCGGTTATATCGATATATTAATAATTTTTGTTTTACAGATTTATCCAGATAATCGAATAATAAATTTATTTGTTGTTCAAAATCAACATACTTCTTTTTATTTGGATGGTGATTATCGTATGTGGAATTCTACTTCAGAAGATGACAGTTTATTGAAAATTCGCGAATCCATCAGAGGTATATAACGTAATATAATAAAATAATCCGCGTAAATTTTGAACTATTAATATTATAAAAATACGTTTAAAATTATAAGATAATTAATTCTTCATCTAGATTTTATTACAAAAATAATGTTATTAGAGTACACACACACACACACGCGCATATTTATGTACATTCTATAATTAATTTAAGGTATTTACATATACGAATATATATATATATATATATATATACGTATACATATAATGCTTTTTTAATATTTTGCTATCTTCGTAAAAATTAACATAAAATTTACTTTAAAATAAATAAAAAATTAAAAATAAATAAATTTTCTCTTTAATATCATTATGTTCACATATAGCCGTTATAATAAATATATATTTAGAATATATCTAAATTATATATAATTTTGATGTATATTGTAGGACCCTTTATACTGCGCATGATGCAATACGCCTTTACCGAAGAAATATTTTGGAAAAACGTTCGCTCATATCAAGAGACACGGTAGTGTCTCGCGACCAGTTAAGGGCGTAGCGGAGACACCGTGTATCTTAACGCGAGTCGGACATTTGAGTCTTTATAATATTTCGAATCCTCAATAATGGCTGAAGCAATCGAGTTTATACTAGACTTAATCGATAGATTGAGTTCGAATTATATAATAAAAGTGTCTTTATTTCTGCTCTACGTGATTTGTAAGCAGAGATATATAAATGCAAAGTCGAAATATGAAAAATTTCTATTAAGAAACGTCCCCGTCATCATTATCAACATTATCATCATTATCATCATCATTATCATCATCGACCACGCATACATAGTAGTATCGTGCTACACGTATTCACACGTATACAACACATGCGCACACATATATCACACGTACACAACACATGCAAGATGCATGTAGTGGTAATTTTGTCCATCTCGCACGTTTTACAACAGATGGCGATAGTGGCGCTCCGCCATATCGGCAGCGTGCGGGGTTATGTTGGCTAACTCTCTCTCTCTCTCTCTCTCTCTCTCTCTCTCTCTCTCTCTCTCTCTCTCTCTCTCTCTTTCTCACACACACACGCACACACACACACACTCTCTCATTCTCACTCACTCACTCACTGTTCGTCTTGTGTACTTATTCAGTACATTCATGATTAAACATCTATATGCATTAATGTGAAATTTACTTACAATTAGTTTACTTGAAATATTCAATCTCTAAAGTGTTTATCTTATAAGATAGACAAAAAAATCTGAGTAAATAATAAGAAAAAAAAACAAGGATTATTATTGTCATAATTTTTTATCAATTAAGTACTCTCAACTATCCAATAATTAAATAAATACGTACAAATGTGCGCGCGTGTACACACATACACATATTGATATTAAAGAGATTGAAGGAGAGGAAGGAGAAGATAAAAATTTAAATATTCACATATATTTTCAAATATTATATATGAATTTATAGTTTACATATCTAATTAATAATGAATTTCTAATTATATTAAACATATCAAAATAAAGACATACATGTATTTATCAAATGAATAAAATTATTGAATACAGACTTAAAAAATTTATTAAACATAGACTTAAAAAATTAATTAATTAAACATATTCCAAATTTAGAAAAAATAAACTTTATTTATATATGCAACAGCTTTTTAAACTAAATTTTTAAATTCTATTTTATATTAGACAATTATCTCAATCAACATCTACGTCCACATTAGCTGCACTGCAGACTACCTCTGCAGCCACATTATCTGCTCCGCGGTTATAGCGTTATGCCAATACGATACATTACATGTACTTACTTACTTGCCTTTACTGTACCAACTCTTGTTCTTTCCACGTAATCATGTTTTTACAGTTATCGTTTGCTGTATATCTTCCAGCAAACTTTATTTCGTGTGAAGTGTATTTAATTAATTAAATCTCTGCGAAAGATTGAGAAGATGAAGGAATAATTCAAACTATGAAGACATGGTTACATGGAAAAGACATGAGTTGATACAATAATAAAGACATACATGTATTTGTATCCTGCTGGCATAAGGTTATAGAAGTTGATTGAGATTAAAAAATAATAATGAAAATAATTAAAATAAATAAAGACACATGTATTTGTATCGTGCTGGCATAAAGTTATAAAAGTTGATTGAGATTAAAAAATAATAATAAAAATAATTAAAAAAAGGAAATATTCAATCATCATTTAAAAGCATATTTGAAATCTGTAGAATAAACAGTTTTTGCAAAAAATGTGGAGCATTTGAGCTCTAGTAAGTCTAAAAATAAATGTAAACATCAATTAATAATAACTGATGTTATATATATATTATATATATAAACCAATTTGTTGCAATATTCACTATAAAAGGTTGTAAGGGTAAGATGGTTAAAAGTGAATAATTTAAAAGATAGTTAACATAATTTTACATAAACTGAAATATTTCATAAAATAAAATATTTGTAATATTTCGAAGTTTATGTAAGATTATGTAGATACATAAAAATTATACCTTTACAACTTTTTATATTAAATATTGCGAGGAATCGATTTATATGAGAAAAATTAAGGTAATTCTATTTTGAAAATATAAGTGACCTTTAAATAACCTTGAAAATCGCCGTTTAGGAAAAAGTCTGTGTCAACTTTTTCTTTTTCGAAATCCTGCAACTTTTATCTAAATTTAATAGAAAATGTATAAAAAATGCTCGACATTAGTACACACACACACACACACACACACACACACACATATGGGTAAATTTATATAAATAGGGTGCTTTAGGAGGAATGATCAGGATTCTAGGATATGATTGTACACATCATTTTAAGCAAAGAAGTTTAGATAAACATGTTTAATAATTGTTCTATTCCGGTCATATAAATATACAAAAATGAATAATATAATCTCTAAAAACTCACCTTTAAAAAAAGGTAAAAAAAGGCGACCAGTTAAGGGCACGCCATTAACAAAAATTATCCATTGCAAATCCATGTAGAATCCTATCCTATTGCAAACCCATGTAGAATCCTATGAAAAATTAATCATTGCAAACCCATGTAGAATCCTAGGCAAAATTAACCATTGCAAACCCATGTAGAATCGTACCCATTGCAAACCTATGTAGAATCCTATGAAAAATTAACCATTGCAAACTCATGTAGAATCCTATGAAAAATTAACCATTGC
Source organism: Nylanderia fulva (assembly GCF_048542155.1). Taxonomy (NCBI): domain Eukaryota; kingdom Metazoa; phylum Arthropoda; class Insecta; order Hymenoptera; family Formicidae; genus Nylanderia; species Nylanderia fulva. The sequence continues at coordinate 12,655 of NW_028190821.1, read as the reverse complement.
AAACCCATGTAGAATTGTATTAAAAATTATCCATTGCAAACTTATGTAGAATCCTACATTGCAAACCCATGTACAATAGAATTGTATGAAAAATTATCGATTATAAACCCATGTACAATCGTAACAAAAGTAATGAAATAAAAAAAAAAATGCGCCAAGTGAAAGTAGAAACTTGTACCAGTGGAAAATTAAAGTTGCAGACATATATAGAGTCGTATAATGAATCAGTAAAAATTTAAATTTGCAAATGTAGAATCGTACCATAAAAAAACTTATCTTTTAAAAAAAAAGATAAACAAGATGCCAAGTCCATGCGCCATGTGAAAAAGAAATAAAAAAATTTTAGTTAAAAAAACTGGGAGCGCTGCTAAATAATATTCTAACAATATTAAAATTAAATTGTTACTTTTAAACTCATTACAGTTAAAATATGTTTTGTGTTTAAATTAATTAATGTTACTTTAAGGTGCATTGTAATTTTGAAACTTAGCAGCGCGCCCAGTTTTTTTAACTAAAATTTTTTTATTTCTTTTTTACATGGCGCATGGACATGGCATCTTGTTTATCTTTTTTTTTAAAAGATAAGTTTTTTTATGGTACGATTCTACATTTGCAAATTTAAATTTTTACTGATTCATTATACGATTCTATATATGTCTGCAACTTTAATTTTCCACTGGTACAAGTTTCTACTTTTACTTGGCGCAATTTTTTTTTTATTTCATTACTTTTGTTACGATTGTACATGGGTTTATAATCGATAATTTTTCATACAATTCTATTGTACATGGGTTTGCAATGTAGGATTCTACATAAGTTTGCATTGGATAATTTTTAATACAATTCTACATGGGTTTGCAATGGTTAATTTTTCATAGGATTCTACATGGGTTTGCAATGGATAATTTTTGTTAATGGCGTGCCCTTAACTGGTCGCCTTTTTTACCTTTTTTTAAAGGTGAGTTTTTATACAAATAGCACGTGAGTAAGACAATACAGAATATAAAATAAATAAATAAAATTATATAAATCTTAAATAATTTATTATAATACAAGTTTTATAGAATGTCCCTTATTATTTGGCTTCTTTTGATATTATTTCATATTGTGTTTTTTTTTATACAATTCTGCTGTTTTCTTAGATCTGCGACTATTGATTTACTTTCGTTACTTTTACCATAAAAATTGCTTTTGTTAAAACAAATTGTTGTTTCTTCATTTTTTCATATATAATAACTGTTGTTTTTTTGTTTCATAATTTATTATTTTTCAAAATAATTTTCAAATTAATTTTTATTCTTTTTATTATGTCCTTAATTTCTTTATATCGTCTATAATTCTTATATCTGATTTTTAAATTGCATTTTGTGCTACATTTGTTTTTAATCTTATTTTAAATGTATCTAACACGTATATCTTTTTTCCATTACTTTCTTTATTCAATTCAATTCTTTATTCGTCCCCTAAGGGATTGAAGGCGCTTTTGAAGGAGCGTTCCCCAACCTTACAAAACTCTTACAATCATACTTATATCTACTCTTATCTCTACTCTTACATCTAATTTACAAATAACTTAATTCTACCTTAACCTACTTATCTACTACTTTAGAGAGAGAAAGAGCCGTCCCTACCTATCGCTTCGCTTCGGCTTCCGGTTCCCCATACATTCTCCACCACCTCATTCATACCTTACTCATTCTCCTCCTCATACTTCCTTCCTCCTTTTCCCCTCCCTCCCCCTTTTCTTCCGTTCCCCCTCTTCCCTCTTTTTCTCTATTTCTCTCATCCATCCTTCCCCTTCTCCTCCTTCCTGCAATATTCCCTTCATTCTTTCCCACCAGTTTCCCTTCTCCCCTTCTCCCCCACATTCTCCTATCACATGCTCCCATGTTTCATCTTCTATCCCGCATAACCTACATCTTCTTTTCCCCTCTTCTTCCCAGTATCTCGCCCCTCTCATCTCATTGTTCATTCTGAACCTTACTATCCTTCTCCATCTACTTTCCCCCCATCCCTTTCTCAGGTATTCCGGTAAACCCTCCTCCTTCCATTCCCCATACCATCTATTATATCTCGACTCTCTTATCCTCTCCCATCTTTCCTCCTTTTGCCTTTCCCTGTCTTTCTGTTCCCATCCCTCATATACTTCCTCTCCCCTTCCCCTTTTTTCCTCCATCTCTTTCCCTTCTATTCCTCTTTCTTCCCAGAATTTCTCCCTCTCTTCCTCCCACATCGTTCTTTCCTTTCCTCCTCTTATCCTCTCTTTCATATCCTCAAAACATTTCCTCGCTAAGCTTCCTCCCCTTCCTTCCTCCAACTTCCTTTCATACCCTACCGCCCTCCTTCCTGTCCTTATCCTAAATTTGTCTTTTCCTATCTCCTCTCTTACCATATACCCCGGCGTGCACCAGTCTACTCCTAACGTCCACCTAATCCATCGCTCCTGCATTGCCTCCACCTCTCTTCTCTCCTTCCATCCCCATATTTCCGCCCCATATTCCAACACCGTCCCCACCAACCTTTCCATTAGCCATACTCTTTTCATCCAGTCTCCTGCAAACCTTCTCTTTCCCATTCCCCACACCTGTCTTATCACCGCTCCTGCTTTCCTAACTCTGTTCTTTACCTGCGTCTCCTGCCCCCCGTTCCTCTGTAGCTTATACCCTAAATATGTGAATTCTTTCACTTCCTCTAACCCTTTTCCTTTCCATCTCCACTCCACTCTCTTCATTCTTCCTCCTCCCTTTTTAAACCTCATTACCTTTGTCTTATCCACATTCACCTCTAACCTTTTCTTGTCCATATAACTTTCCATTTTCCCCAACATATGTATCATCCCTTTCTCATCCTCCGCCAACAGTACCATGTCATCTGCGTACGCCAAACAATGCACCTTTTCCCCTCCCAGTTTCACTCCCCCCCCAACCTCCTTTTCTTAGCATTTCCTCTATATCCGCTATCAGCAAACTGAATAAGTGCGGGCTCATTGGGCAACCTTGCCTCACCCCCCTTGCCGACCAAAAGTTTTCTCCCTCCTCCTTTCCCACTCTTACCTTACTCCTCGTTTCCCTGTACACCTCTTCTATCCTACTCCTTAATCCCTCCCTCCTCTTCATTGCCTCCATTAACACCTCCCTATCTACCGAATCAAACGCCGCCTTCAGGTCCATAAATGCCGCGACTACCTTTCCTCCCTTCTTGTTTACCCTCTTATTCACCAGATAGTTCAACACATAGATACTATCCATCACCCCCATTCCCTTCCTAAAACCTGTCTGACTCTTCGGTATCATACTCTTCCCCTCCATTTCTTCCTTTAACCTTTCAGTTAAAATCCCCACGTATATCTTGTATAGCGTTGGCATCAATGTCACTCCTCTATAGTTTTCCACTTTATTCCCCGTTCCCTTTTTCAACAGTGGCACTATTATCCCTTCTTTCCACCTCTCCGGCCATCCTTCTCCTCTCCATACTCTGTTGCACATTTCCCATACCCACTCTTCTACCCTCTCCCCTCCATATTTCCATACCTCACTCGGTATCCCATCCTCCCCCGCTGCTTTTCCTTTCTTCAGTTTTCCCAGCATCCTCTTCACTTCCTCCCTGCTTATCTCCTGCTCCTCATCCCTCTCCCTTTTTTCTTTTCCTCCTCTTACCACTTTTACCTCTATCCCTCCCAATAAGTCCATGAAGTATTCCTTCCATTCCTCCGCCTTTATCTCCTCGTTCACCCCTTCTCTCTTTTTCCTTTCCCTGTTTATACTCTTCCCTACCTCTCCTTCCGTTCTTGCCTCTATCGCCTCCTTGTACCATCTTAGCCTCTCCTCCTCCCTTTTTCCTTTACACATTAGCCTATATTCCGCCCTTACTTTTCTATATCCTTCTCCTCCTCCTCCTTTTTTCCTCCATTCCCTTAACTTTTTCCTCACTTCTTTCCTCTTCTCCTCACATTCCTCGTCCCACCACTCTTTCCTTTTCCCTTCTCCACTCTCTTTTTCTCCTTCTCACAATTCCTCTTCTATTCTTCCTATTTTTTCCTCTAGCTCCTCTTCAATCCCCTCCTTCCATCCCTCTCCCCACTCTATTTCCTCTTATTCATTCTCCTCCTCTTCTTTCTAGCGTTACAATCAATGGGTGATGGTCCGATTCTATGTTATCTCCCACCTCCATTCTCTTTATCCTTTCCTTTACTCTATCCTCTCCCACCACGTAATCTATCACCGATTCTCCTCTTCCTCCTGTATATGTGTACTCCCCCTTCCTAACCCCTCTTATCCCTCCGTTAAAAATTCCCCATCCAACCTCTTCCAACTCTTTTATCAACTTCTTCCCTTCCTCATTAACTTTCTTGTCCTTCGATCTTCTTTCTTCTTCCTCCTCCCAAATCTGAAATCTCCTCCCAAAATCGTCCATTTATTTTCTTCTTTCTCTTTCATCCATTCTTTCATTTCCTCCAATTGTGACCAAAATTTATTACTATTAACTGATAAAAAATATAATATTATACATAAAAAAATGATAAAAGTATATTCTTATTTAATTGCATCGTTAAGCTCTCAAGAATGATGAAGAAATATTTACCGAATTGTTTCATATTCACGTATAGCGTTGCAAATCACCTATTGTTTCCAACTCTTTCTGATCTCTTCTTGTATTGAGTCACGAGTAAAGACTGTAAATATTTTTCCATCGGCTAGTCTCTGATACTTCAAGATTACTAGTTCTCGATCTTTATTTGGCATCGCATCGAAAGCGGTCGAAGAGATCGAAACTGGTCTATCGATGAAGAGTAGCAAAAAGATGTGATCACTTGTAACAAAAATATATATTATATATTTATGTCTGTTCTTTCGTTTTTAATACGTTTTTCGTTTTTCAGGGCTTCAAGGTATTCTTCTTCACAGTCGGTGGCTTCTACATTGCATATCTGTTGCTTCTTATTTTGAAGGCGTATAGCGAACTACGATCTATGCCATACTTTGGTAAGTTTGTCTTTTTAACGCTATAAGACTGCAGTAAAAGTGTAATACAGTGTATTACATTTTTTATATTTTTTTATAATGCTTATTAAAAATGTATAATTATTTACACATATATATTTTTATTTTAGGAATTTACAATATTTATTTTATATTAATTATATATTATTTGTTCATTTTTCCTGCTGTACATATTTATTCGCTAAAATGAAAACGTTTATTTATTATATTTATATGCATGGGATAATATATTCTAAAAATATTAATGCAAATTATTATACACTATTTTTTCAAATTTGTTGTTATACAATTTATATATATACTTAAAAATGCACATGAACATCTATTCTGAAATTATAATTTCGAAATGTTATAACATGAAATATTACACAATCACGTTATAACAAATATAACAATAATTGTGCATATAATTTATACCCTAATAAATTGAATAAATTAACAAAATTAAACAAATCAAATATAGTAGGCCAACTAAACGAGCAAATAAATAAGGTGTAAAAATTTATTAATAGTTAAATAATTAAAATAACATTCCGTTACAGAATCGATATAAATTGTAAACGTTTCGACTGCACTACAGTCTTTATCAATACATAAAAGTTAAATATTAAAATACAAAGTTAAATGTTAAAAATACAAAGTTAGTTAAATATTAAAATATAAAATTAAAACGATTCTTCGCTGTTGACCAATAGATATGCAAGGCGATTGGTCTGAGATGCCAAGTTATGCGATATTTAAACATGCTGCGGATATAATACGCAAATTAAATCAATGTTAGAGAAAATTAAAAAATCTTTCAACTTACATTATCGTTTTAACAAGTCCTTTTTCCCGATATTTCAAGTGTGTGTTGCGAAGTCTGAATACCAAATGTCAAAATAGAGAGCGTGATGTATTTATTTATTACCAATGTTTTTTCTAAATTATGATTCAGCAAATTTTTTAAGTATGTCAAAATAACTACTGTCTAACAATTCGGTGTCTTTATTTAAATTAATTCCATTTTTCTGTTCTTTAATGTGGATCATTTCAGATATTAGTTTTTTATGGTAGTTCTTTTCATGATCCATAATTTTAATATTGTCCCAGTCAAATGTATGTTGTTCGTTTAGAATGTGTTCAGTGACAACCGAATGTCTAGCAGAGTCTAATTTAATATTATTTTTATGTTCTTTAAGTCTCGTTCCTAACTGTCTTTTTGTCTGTCCGACATATGTGGCATCACAATCGTTGCAATTCAATTTATAAATAACGTTAGAATTCGTGGGGCAATTATTTTTGTCCTTTTGAACTTTTATGAAGTCATTCAATTTTTTAATGCAACGATATCCTACCACTACGTCAGGTCTTCTTATTGCTGAAGCAACTTTCTCAGATATTGATTCTATATATGGTATGACAAAATATTTAATGTTAGTATTAGTATTATTAGTATCTGTTATATTGTTATTATTAGGCTTGTTAATTTTCTTAGTTGAGAGATTTTTTAATCTGCGTTTTATTTCTGTGAAAATTAGATCAAGAGGATAACCGTTGGATAGCAAAATGTTAATAGCTTTCTCTATATTTTTTTTGTGAAATTGCGGATGTGATAGTAATAAAGCTCTATCTACCAAGTTATAAATTGTTCCTATTTTATGACAAGTCGGATGATTTGAAAAAAATGAAAGTAATCTACCTGAGAATGTCTTTTTGTGATACCAATCTAAATAAATTTTATTATCTATTACTTTGATCATTATGTCTAAAAAGCTTATACACCGATTATCCTCTTTTTCCAATGTAAATTGTAGTCTATCGTTATAATTGTTGAATTCGTTCAAAACATATGTAATATTGTCAGCGGAAGTGCATAAAATAATGTCGTCTACATAACGGAAATAAAAAGTCATTTCGCAATTTAAATTACTAATTACCAATGTTTCCAAGTCCTGCATGACTATATCGGCAATGATCGGAGAAAGTGGGGAACCCATAGGAGTCCCATAAATTTGTTTGTAAGTTATGTTATTAAAAGTGAAAAATGTAGAAGTTAATATAAATTTTATCATACTTATGAATTCATTTTTGGGAATCTTTGTGTGTGACTCTATAAAATGCCATCTATTATTGATACCGTTTAATGCAAGATCTACGGAAACATTAGTAAATAATGAAACAACGTCCAATGAAACTATTCTGTATTGATAAAGACTGTAGTGCAGTCGAAACGTTTACAATTTATATCGATTCTGTAACGGAATGTTATTTTAATTATTTAACTATTAATAAATTTTTACACCTTATTTATTTGCTCGTTTAGTTGGCCTACTATATTTGATTTGTTTAATTTTGTTAATTTATACGAGCCTTTCATTAATTAATTTGAATAAATTAATTTTTTGAGGCAAAAAAATTCTGAAATTTTATTCTGACATGATGTAATTATTGTACAATATTTGAGCTATTTTTTTTATCGGAATTCTTAATTATGAGTGAAATTTAACAAGGCAATTTTTTTTACATTTCACAGATCTTCGTCTGCGGTTCTTGACACTACTTGCTGCGGTTGTCGCCGGCGTCTGCAGTTTGGTCACGGCTCGTCAATTTGGAGCCGGAGTTTTAGAAGACAGTTTTGCCTCTCGCCTTTCGACTTATTATCGCACATCCGCGCAATTCATGGCCCTTTACGGTCTCCTTAATTTTTATCTGTACACCATGGCGTACGTTTACGCGCCCGCACTCCAGCAGGTCTACGGACAACGTGAGTATCTTGAAGAAAACAGAGAATCTAACACTTATTTTGCCTAATAATTATGACAAAGCTGGATAAAAAGAGAAAAAGTAAAAATATAATAATATAATTGCATCAAAAAATGTTGGAGAACGAACCTGAAAAAATTGGAGAATTTTGTATAGATATATTGTTTTACTCGAAACCAATTCTTTCTGTAAATCATCGATATTTTTATGAAAATTATATATTGCATTATTGCATATTCTCGTTCCTTCTTTTTAACTCTAATTATAAAATATCGACTTAAAATTAGCTATAAAGAAATATGAATATATTTAATTTATTAAATATATTATTTAAATATAATAAATATATAATAAAAAATATTTAAACAATATGATAAATTATATTATAAATTATATTATTATATTTTTAAATTATATATATTATAATTATATGAAGTTATTATATAAATATATGACTGACAAATTTCTTTATTGCAGATTCATCGATAACGAAAGATAATCCTGCGTTCTCGATGTTTAACGACTCAGAGGAGGAAGTTATATACGGTTCGGACGAGGATAGTCGGCGACCGCTGACTCGTGTTCCGCGAAACGCGGAGGACAGTGACTGAGGGCCTTAAAAAAGAATTTATTAACTACTTCTTACGCTCTAAGCGTAAATATATTTGTTAAACGCGGAAATAATGAGAGAAGCAACAATTTTTCTGATTCAATGAGAATTTCTAGTCTGATTCGCAGTCCTACTGCCGTCATTAAAAGCTGCAAAAGAGAAAGAGAGAGACCCAGATAGCAAATGTACGTTTTGACGTTTAATGTCAGTTTGTTACTACTTGGGAAAAAACAAATTGAAGTTGCGTATAGGTAATTTGTTAAATAAACAAATATTAATTTTAAACAAGGATTTGTCACGTTTCATGCAGTATTCGAGAAGATGTATATAAAAATATATACACTAATATTTATGTATCGTGTATAGAGATAAATGTAAGAACTGACGGAAAGAAAATGAAGATGACGCGGAATGAGGAACGGAAAATAGGAAAAAAATAGAAAAAAGGAATTTAGAAAATTTTTTAAATAATGCTGATTTATAAAATTGTATAAACTTGTTGATATTTTTGTAAAAAAAACTCTTTTTACTTATCTATTTTTATGGCGAAATTAGAGAGGTGAAGAGAGCATCTTCTTTATTTCGCGAAGATAAATAAGATGACAGAGAGATATTTTAATTTGTAATTTGCAAGATTTTGTGAATTTTGTAACATGCATATATTCTTCATTAATTCATGATTTATTTATTTTTCATAAAATTGAAAATTCTAACTCAATATTTTAATTGTCATCGTAATATTTAACTATGATACTTTTGTAAATTTATGATATACTTTTTGCAACTAGATTTACGGTTGTACGACATAACGTACATTAAAAAAGAATAATAAACATCGATAAGAGCCAAACTCTATTATATTACGTTATATATATTCGTAAGATATTACCATAGTTTTTATACGAGATGTAATTAACTATTTGGTATGGCAAGAGAGTTTAATACGAATAATAGATATAGCATCTCTGTAGTATATATTATTATATAATAAAACGTTATTATTATTATACGAAAAAAATGTGCGTGTAAGAACACAATGATGTAGACGTGTGTTTTATACCTGAAAATCCATTATATTTAAACAATAATTTATTTTGAAGACAATTTTAAGAGAATTTGCAACATGTATTAGAATTATACGACTATGCTTTCTTTTAACAGCGATGATTTGTAACGATTGCTTATCAATTCATAATTATTTTCTTTCCGATTATGCTAGACTTTTGGAAATATGCATGTGAACAGAAATTTGTTACACAAAGTTGTTAACAAAAAGAAATCATGAGCCTGCGTTAATAATAATAATTATTGTTTCTTATCACTGTTTACATGTTGTAACACATGCGATGCTTGCTATGTATCTAATAAAAAATTATATACATCTCTAGAATACTTATTGTTACCAAAATAATTAGTCTGCAACATTTAATTCAATACACTATTTTCGTTATATTTCATCTTTTCTCTTTTTTCTGTATTTTTGGTTCCGTCATTTATTATCAGTTTTATCGTAAAATAAAAATTCAAAATTTCATAACGATAGGATAAAATAAAAAGCAAAATACGAATTATTTCGAAAAAAAATATTCTATACATCATTCTAACAATTAGTCACAATTCCGTGATCACAATCACCCTTGAATAGGTCAACGTAGACGTAGATCTCACTTACTTGAGCGGTCGGAATTCGGCTACAATACACTGCTTAGATATTTCAAAGAACAAACATTAAAATCTGCATTCGTATTTAGACATTGTAATTACCTTGATCAGCGATGCTAAAAACATTCGCGTCGTTGTTTCTTTAAATGGTACCATACTGATTGCTCGACTTAACGTGTGGAGCATTAAAATGATTATTCCAGTAACGCTTTTACCTGAATCGTGTGTGGAAGTCATGCAGCGATATTTTGAACATAAATAATTTTTATTTATTATATACGCATATAAATGATTCTTACTTTGACTGTAAACGTACATACGTGAAAGATTTTCCGTGCCTATTCCGATTTTCTTAGATTTATTTCAAGTTTATTATATGTATTAATTAATTAATTCAAAATTCATATATTTTTAACAAAATTTAACTACAATCTTTTTTACTGCTGAAAGCTGAATTGATTACGATGCACAACTAAGAAACGCATTCAGAGAGGAGATAACATGGTACAAATTAATAAAATGATAAAGTCAATTTAGTTTAGAGAATTATCTTTAATTATTTAATAAATATGTATAAACATTTGTAAATATGTTACTCAAAAATTGGATTGTTTTTTGTTATTGATACATATATTTAATAACTATAATTATTATGTTATTATCTATTAATGAATAAAGACATAATTTGCGTACTGAAATATCAAAATTTGTTATTGATACATATATTTAATAACTATAATTATTATTTTATTATCTATTAATGAATAAAGACATAATTTGCGCACTGAAATATCAAAATTTGTTATTGATACATATATTTAATAACTATAATTATTATTTTATTATCTATTAATGAATAAAGACATAATTTGCGCACTGAAATATCGTATGTCCTGGATTTGAGTAACCCAAGGAAAACAGAAATGTCAAAATGATGTCAAATTTATGTCAAAATATTGTCAAATTTTAGTTCGTCAAAATGACATCAAATTGAATAAAATATTGATAATGTTTTGATGTTCACAATGATAAAAAATTATTATTTTGTATTAAAAATAATTGAGATGCAACTTTAAGAAGTGAGCCGCTTAAAATAACATTTTAGTCAACAATTTAATTTTTAATACAACTCTTCTGCGAATTACAATGATATCTGAATATGAAAAACGTTATCTTTCATTATCTTCATAATCTCATCATTAACGATATCCTATATTTAAAGTATGTTATTCAAATATATATAGATATATATTTAAACAAATCATATTTAAATTGCAGGATAGACGTTAATGAGATACATTCAAAAATAAAAAGGACGATTTTAAGTATTGAAAAGTAAAAATTGTAGACATATATAGTTATATTTATATATAAATAAATATAAATTTATATATAAATATAAATTTTAAATATATATATATATATATATATATATATATATGTTTGTTTATCTACATCCATATATTTCTCAAGTTGCATTATGCGATTACATTAAATCATTAGTAGAAGAATAATTTTTGATTTTTACTTATTGAAGAAAATTAAAATTATCCGGAATTCAATTCGAATCAAACTGGTCACTTGCATTTAAATATGGCTCGGATTTGATAGAATCGAGTAGGTGAATTTCAAAATTTTCTTCATGTTTGAAATTTTTGTTGCATCAAAATTTAAACGGCTCCTCCTTGGCGATATTTTCTTCGTTTTGACATTTGTATCTGTACCATTTGTCGAGCTTACTGAAATCCGTGTTGCAATTTTACATTTCAATTTCTTGTCATATTGGTGCTGTGAAAAATGCTTTAACAATGTATACTTTGCTATAGAACTTCTTCGCCTTCGACCAACTTGATTCTACTTGTCAATGCTTGCGGCTTTTGCGCGTCGATTTTAAGGTTGGAGACTTGAAATATTCTTTATTAAAAGTTCGGGATCTTCATATTTATCGGAAGGAGAGGAGTATTGCGAGAGGCCTGAAACAGATCCGAAAGATTCGTCACCTTCTTGTAGTGCGACATAAATATCCTGTCTGGAGCTTTCATCGCGTTGCTGATTATTCTTGGATTCAATAGGTTCAACGTCTTCAATTTTGTTCTCTTTAATCTGGCGTGCAGTCTAAAATCAAGATGTTGAGATAACTCCTCTTTTAATTTTCATTTAAAGTTTGGAATCTCCAGGGTCGAAACAGGAGGGGATGTTCAAAAAAGTTCGGGGAGATTCGTCACTTTCTTGTTGTGGGACATTAATATCTTGTCTGGTGCTTTCATCACGTTGCTGATTTGAGAAGATGCATTTTCGTTCTACTTGTGACTTTTTGTTATTATTTCTTTGTGTTAATGACAATTCTTTTTGTGCATGTTAAGATGGTGAAGATTCTTAAAAGAATTCCCGCAAATATTACAATTCAAAGGACTACTCTTGTGTGGCTCATTGATATGATTTTTAATATCTGAATAACAAATGAATCTTAAGCCGCAAAGATTGCAGGGATATTTATCCTTTATAAATTTGTGGAACACTAAATGATACTTAAGCACGTCCTCAGACGAGAAAGTTCTTAAACAGATATTGCATTCGACCGTTTCCGGCTGTCCAGTTGGATCGGAATCTATATGTCTAGAGGGACCGGCACTTGGTC
>NW_028190820.1:5000-51570 GCF_048542155.1 Nylanderia fulva | reverse complement strand
TTCGACCTTTTCACTCTCTTTCATTTCTCTCCCCTCTTTCACCCTTTTCTTCCTCTCCCCCCTTTCGTCTTCTTTCCCCTTTTTTTCGTCCTCTTTACCCTTTTTCGCCTCCTACCCTCTTTCGCCATCTCGTCTTTCTTACCCTCATTCTCCTTTTCCCTTTTCCCCAAAAATCATAAAATGAAAGGTCAAGCCATGTTAAAAAGAAGACCCTAAAAATTTTAAAAACCACTACAAAAAAAAATAATTATTGAATTCCGGTTCCAATTTTTTAATATCGAAAATTTTTTTTTTCAAGAATGGCATAGACAAATACATCCTACGTATTGCATTTTGTTTTTAAGTACTTGAACGAAAAAAAAAATTAAATTTTTTTAAAAAAGCACTTTTAAATAAAGAAACTTATAAAATCAAAACTTGTTTGGAAAAAGGTAGAACTTTCATTTGCCCTGCCTTTACAAGAAACATTGGATGGTAGTCCCCCAAAATCCTAAAATTTGAATCACGATTGCACACTCGTTGGGGGTATCCCCCAAAAAATCTAAATTGGGGGGGGAAATTTTGGTAGATATTAATAAAATGTAAAGGGTTTTTACAATTTTTTAAAAAAAATAATTTATTAAAAAAAAATTTTTTTCCCACGCACCCTGATGACTTTAAAGGATAATTGCGGAAAAGAATATGGATTCGATGAAAAGCGAAATGACAAAAAATTTTGAGTGGTTGGGTTACCGTTTTAATTTGTAAAGTCAGAAAAACAAAAAAAAAATATCAAACCCTGTTTTTAAAACGTACGGCTTTTCTCACACAAATCATGAACATTCGTATATTACGATCAGTATACAATATACCCAATACACGCGAAAAGAATCGATAATGAATCTGCATTGAAGCTTTATCAAATGGTGAAAATTGAAGATTTTCCAATGGATAATCGTTATAAATATCTGGATGTCAGTGTTTCCCTGATTTATATCCTGATGGTGTCAATGGACAACGAGAAGATAGAAACTTTGCATTGCCGGAATCTTTATTTATTAGAACACGATTGATGTCGATAACATAGTAGATTCAGGTTGAATCTGCAGTATCTGTTCTTCCTTCTCAAAGATGCTAACTACCGACAGTTGAAAAGTGGTATCTATTATACGATGATGGTTACTAACCCACGAGAGAGATACACTGCTGGTAGATACTTAAACGAATTGAACGGTTACGAATTAGAATCGAATTTAATGAGTATTTTTGCCAAAATTGAGAATACGGATCAATTTTGGCGACAACCGTCCAATAATGTAAAATGCATGACTTTGCATTACGGTCCAGCGACGTGGTTTTTGACTTTGAGTCCTAGTGAATGGAAATGGTCCGATTTGGGTGAATATTTACGAGATATGAATCCCGATAAAGAGAAGTTAGGCATCAGCGAACTAGTCGCATACGATCCTGTAAGTACTTCTAGATTCACGTGCATAAAATTCAAAGCCATGATTGATTTTATTTGTTCGTCCGATAATCCAATAGGAAAGGTTATTCATTACTTCTGGCGACTGGAATATCAACGTAGAAGTATCCAGCACATGCATTGTATAATTTGGATAAAAGATGCTCCAGTATTAGGAAAATCGCCGGATGAAGAAGTTGCTACGTTTATTCAAAAGTACGTAACGTGTAAAATTCCAGATGAAAATGTTTCGCCAACGTTGTACGATACGGTAATAAGTGATCAGAATCATAAACATAACTCGTATTGCATGCGTACGAAAAAAACGGAAACTAATATATACAGAAAGTGTCGGTTCGATTTTCCTCGGTCCAGTTACTGAGAATTTCGTTTTAAGAGACGTTATCACTTCGATAGTCGGTAGAAAAAATTTACGCAGTAAGAGTAGATTGTACGATCTTCCCTCGCAAAGAGTCGGAAAGGTTTATAAATGATTATAATCCGTCTATCAAATTAGCCTGGAAGGGAAATATGGACATACAATTTATTAGAGACAAATCAGAGTTTTTAAACTCATATTTAACAAAATACACGACAAAGTCGGAAAAATGCAATACAGACTTTGAAGTGATAGATTCGAATAAGTCCTTGGCATCGAAACTGTGGAATTTTGCAATGCGTTCATTAAATAACAGAGAATGCGGTTGCTTTAGAAGCTGCGGATACACTATTAGGGAATCCCTTGTACGGTACGGATAATGATACCATGGTCAAATGGATCGATGTTAATGAAGTGAGAAATAGAAAAGTTAAAACATTTAATGAAATTTAAGCTCTTGATGAAAATTCTACGAATATTTACTGTTCGTCACTCATCGATGATTACTATCCAAATAGACCTCAGAAATTAGAATCATTGAATTTGTACGATTTTGCCAGATTCTGGGAAATTACGAAACAGATGTCAAATAATGACGAAAGTCAAGTGTTACAAACTGGCATCGGGTTTATTTTAAAAAAACGAAAAAAGGGTTATTTAATTAACCATTATCGATTTAATATAAAAACTGAGCCCGAAAAATACTTTTACTCGCTACTTCTTCTGTTCAAACCATGGAGAGATTTGAGTGAACTCAAAGGTACATTCGAGACTTACACGGATGCCTTTAAGAATTCAGAGTCTGTTTTAACGAAGGCAATGAAATATCACGAAAGGCTCGAAGAAATACAGAAAGCTTTTGAGAACGTTGCTGAATTAATCGAGAAGCGCGAAAAATGATCTGAAAACAGCAAGACAGAGACAAATCCGATGACGATGAACTGGATTGTAATCCGATAGAAGCTGACGACGCGATGAAAGATCTGGAAGATTTTGGTAAGATTGACGACCCGATTGATTTATCGCAAATGATGTCGCAATTGAACAAAGACCAGAAAAGAGTCTTTGATGGAGTATGCCAAGTTTTACAAGATAAGAATCAGATTCTGCGACTGTACGTAAGTGGCGAGGGTGTTACAGGGAAAAGTTTTCTAATTGAAACGATTAAACATTGGATCAGAATAAATTTGGAAAAAACGACTGCCATATCTGCTCCCACGGGTATCGCAGCATTCAATATCGATGGCTTGACAATCCATAGAATGTTTCAACTACCGGTTAGTCATGAATCTACACCAAAATATACGCAATTGTCAGACATGGTCTTGAAAACTTTGAGAGACAAATTAAAGAATGTCGAATTATTTATAATCGAAGGAATTACATGTAACAATGCAATGATGGATTTAGGAACGACTGTATTCAGTGATGGTCAAGCCTATGTAGGTTTGTCACAAGTAAGTAAATTGGAAGGCCTACATTTGATAAATTTCAATCCAGCATCAGTTAAAGCAAACTCGAGAGCCATTGTAGAGTATAATCGACTGAGATCTATATTCAAATCTGAACTGCCACAAATCAATCCGTCCGAGAAAAAGGTTGTGAAAATGTACGATCGTCGATGGGATATCCCTAATATCATTGATGATATGCAGAATTATGATTGTGAGGAACCAGAAAGTATAGTTACGTGGAAAATATATGGCCTTTGCAATAACGATGCTGTTGCGTGTTACGCTAATGTAATATTACAATGTGCGTTTCATTGCGTACGTATTAAGCAACAAATACTGAAAAATAAAGCATCGAATGCATTGATTGATGCTATCTGCGCGTATGGTGAACGTATATATTGCAACATTCAAACGGTTAGAAGATCTGTCGGAAAACGCTTCGAAGAACAAACACAACAAGATGTTTCGGAATTTTTTACGGCTCTAATGTCGACGTATTCCGACATCAATGATGTATTAGAACTCGAATTGAAGCACGTAATATGTTGCTCGAATGTCAAATGTAATTACAATGTAACTAAGCTGGAAAGCAGTAATTTGTTAATATTACCTATACATTCGACATTAAAAAGGAAAAAAGGTGTCACTCTACAAAGTTTGATTAATGTAGAATTTTCTAAAGGGGAAACGATAAACGGCAATTGTAACGAATGTAAGAGTACCGTGTTGAAAAAGAAAATCGTAATCGAATCAATTTTATCCGTCGTAGTAATACAGCTCAATTTATATACTTTTGTAAACGGTGCTTCTAAAAAAATTATCAACAATCGGATTACCGCCGTGCCGACGAGTAATATCACGATTAATAAAAAAAAGTACAAGCTAATAAGCGCTATATTTCACGAAGGTGAAGAAATGAATCGTGGTCACTACACGTGTATGTTGAGAGCTGACACAAAATCGAAATGGTATTACTCTAATGATATGGAAGTGTTCAAGAAAAAATGGCCCAAAGGAGCACAAGGGGCATACATATTATTCTTAGAACAGATTAAATAATGGCGCTGTATAAAGGCTGCCGTAAACGCTACATTAAAACATCAACTGTTCTAGCACTGTATAAAAGTTGCCGTAAGCGCCAAAATAAAATATCGGCTGCTCTGGCGCTTATAAAAGCTGCTGTAAGCGCTGCATTAAAACGAGTGCAATAAGTTTCTAATTTGACCTAGGCTTCATGACATTTCAAA
Organism: Nylanderia fulva; assembly: GCF_048542155.1. Lineage (NCBI taxonomy): Eukaryota > Metazoa > Arthropoda > Insecta > Hymenoptera > Formicidae > Nylanderia > Nylanderia fulva. The sequence continues at coordinate 47,046 of NW_028190820.1, read as the reverse complement.
AAGTATCATCAAAAAAAAATTATCAGACAGAAATATGTATGTCGTGTTAAAATCGGAGAGACGAAGAAAAATATATGGTTGCGTTCTCACGAGAATGGGCGATGGAGGGGCTCATTCTTTATTTTCAATATTCATACAAGAATATAAATTCATTCTGTTGCAATTGAAATAAATGTGCAATGTATCGTTAAAAGTTATTACAATTATACAAACATTTACATATATGATTAAATAAAATATATATGTATACTATAATATAATTATATATTTCATATATGTACATATATACCATATATTTCTCAATTATTTTGAACTGTATTGCATAAATTGTTACTTACACAAAGTTATGTGATAAGAATCGAAAATACATATATTTGTGATACTTGAATTACTAGAAAGCTGCTCTATATATCTGTACTTTAAAGAGTAAGTGATATCCTAAAAAAATCATAAAAATGAAAAAGTCAGGCCATGTTCAAAAGAAGGTACTCAAAAATTTAAACGATCTAATAATAAATTATCACGAAAAGTAACTGATATGTTATTCAAGGTGCCAGTTCAAAGTGAACATACGTAAAGTGTATATTATCTAAATTTAGTAATAATATATTACCATGAAAAGTAACTGTGATATTTTATTCAAGGTGCAAGTTCACATTGAATATACATACATATAAGTAAAACTGATTACAATTTGATTCTAAAAAATAAGTGCGATATGTTATTCTAAGTGCACAAAATATAATAGTCGTTTATAGAGATTTGATTTGAAATTTATACTAGCCCGTACAATGAAAAATAATTGCTCGTAATTCCAGAGTACCAATTTGTTAATGACTCAGAAAAATAACATGGCGGCCTGCTCTCAAAAAACTTTTGATGGATAAAATAAATAATTGAAATAAGAGTTGTGAAAATTGTATAAATTAAAAACCTCCAATCTTTCTTTAGTAAAATTTCGAATTTTCATATCAACTTCCGATTTGTGTTATACCGTATTTTCAGGGAGTAAGTTATTGATCAGAAAACTTTGCCTTGTTGCTCGAAACGGGTGTATATTAAGTAAAATTTATAAATGTACAGTTCTCAGGTCAACTACAATAAAGCTATACGCTTAAAAAGTTTACTGATTATTTGTCGTAATATACAATAAAAAATTACATATTAATTATTCAAGATACAAGTGAGAAATAAATATCATTAAAATATACAAAAAAAAATTTATCAATTTGACTCTGAAAAGTAAGTGACATGGTTCTCAAAGTGCAAGGTTTCATTTGACTTACAATTTTCTTCAGAAACTCAGAAGAAAAAGGTATTTGTATATAGTTTTGTATATTCACTTCGTTGTGTGTGTAGAGCTTTTAAAAATACGTTGAATCCTTATCTAATCTTCTTCTATTGTAATACTTTTCGTATTTCAAATGTTGTAATAATTATTCTGTAAGAGCTTTGACATTATTTCTAAATGGACATCGAGAAACATCATAGTTTTTTGAGAGCAGGCTGCCATGTTATTTTTCTGAGTCATTAACAAATTGGTACTCTGGAATTACGAGCAATTATTTTTCATTGTACGGGCTAGTATGAATTTCAAATCAAATCTCTATAAACGACTATTATATTTTGTGCACTAAGAATAACATATCGCACTTATTTTCTAGAATCAAATTGTAATCAGTTTTACTTATATGTATGTATATTCAATGTGAACTTGCACCTTGAATAAAATATCACAGTTACTTTTCATGGTAATATATTATTACTAAATTTAGATAATATACACTTTACGTATGTTCACTTTGAACTAGCACCTTGAATAACATATCAGTTACTTTTCGTGATAATTTATTATTAGATCGTTTAAATTTTTGAGTGCCTTCTTTTGAACATGGCCTGACCTTTTCATTTTTATGATTTTTTTAGGATATATATATATATATCAGGAGACGCGGTAGTGTCTCCGGCCATGTTCAAACCCTAAAAGACCTTAAAAGACACTACAAGTCTCCTTATCCTGCACCATCAAAGTCCATTTTTTGGGGGTGTAGAACTACTAAAATATAAAAAATTTTGAATTGCACGTAATATAACCTGAAAGGCGGCATCGCCACGAGTAATTTGAGCCAAGAAAAAATAAAATCGGTCAAGCCGTTCCGGAGATACAAGCGGTCAAAAAGTGACGTTTTTCATGAAAAATTAAGAAACGTCGTCTTCTTCTTTTTCTTCTTCTTCTTCTTCTTCTTCTCTGGTCCGCGTCCGCTGACGTCATCAGGATTATATATTCTATATATAAATATATTAATTTAAACAAAACAAATTAAACAAAAAAACCGTTAAAGAACACAACATAAAGAAAAAACAAAAAAAAAAAATAAAAAAAATATTTTGATATAACTAAAAATTTTTGTAATATTTTTCAAGGGTTTTTTGTTATTTCAAAAAATTGTTGTAATATTTAAATTTTCAAAATATTTAGTCATTTAAAATTTTGAATATTTAAATATTTTAGTACTATTTAAAATCTTTGTTTTTTCTTTATTGTAATTTCTTACAATTGTAGAATATTTTTAAAACTATTTAGTAATATAAAATCTTTATTAATCATAAATATTTAATAATATTTAAATATATTTAGAATATTAAAAATTTTGAAATATTTAAAATTTTGTAATATCAAAATATTTAGTAATATTTAAAAATATTTAGTAAACTTAATTTTCGTCCTTTTAAAAAAATTTCGAATTTTACAAAATATTTAGGGGGTATTTTAAAATATTTTAGTAATTTTTATTAAATATTTAATTATTATAAATATTTAATCATTTGAAAATTTTATATTTTTGTAATATGTAAAAAATCTTTAGAAATATTAACACAAATATTTAGTCTATTAGAAAAAATAATCTTAACCAAATATTTGTAATATTAAAATTTTGACATTTTAAAACTATTTCGCATTATTTAAAAATATTTGTGTATTTAGTAATTATTAAAAATTTTTAAAATATTTAAAAAATATTTAAATAATATTTAAATATAATAGTCAATTATAAAAATTCATTTGTTAAACTATTAATTCAAATTTTATAAATTTTAGAATCTTTCAAAATATTTGTAATATTAAACACTATTTGTAATATTTAAATTATTGTATTACTTAACTTTTTCATTTTTTTAAAAATTTAATTCCCATTCACAACTTCTAGTCAATTTAATATAATTAGTACTATAAAAATTTTTTATTTATTCACTTTTAGTCCTCTCTCAATCTATCTAACTATTTCAAACTAGTAAGTAATTTTCAAATTTTAGTTAAACTTCAAAATTTTCGTCCCTCTTTCACCCTCTTTCGCCTTCTTTCGTCCTCTTTCACCCTCTTTCGTCCTCTCTCACCCTTTTTCATTCCCTCTCACCCTCTTTCACCCTGTTTCGTCGTCTTTCACCCTCTTTCATTCCCTCTCACCCTCTTTCGTCCTCTTTCACTTTCTTTCGTCCTCTCTAACCCTCTTTCATTCTTTCTCCCCCCTTTTAATTGCAATGAGTTTAAAAGTAACAATTTAATTTTAATATCATTAGAATATTATTTAGCAGCGCGCCCAGTTTTTTTAACTAAAATTTTATTATTTCTTTTTATTTTATATTAATTTTAAATTTGCATAAGTTTTTAAATTTTAATTTTTGACTTGGCATCTTGCATTTTAGAGCAGATAAATTTTCCAATTTTTGCTGTATCAAATAATTTTACTTTTTTTTTTAACTCAGAAATAAATATTTTTATCGGCTCTCAATATAAATAATATAAGTATGCTGTCTTCTAAGCTGGGCAATAGAGCCAAGGAAACGAAACGAAAAATTAATTAAACGGAACTGTATCTCAATTTGAGATACATTTTTTTTTTTTAACTTTATCGGTGTGTACACACAAAACATTTCTTTGAGTAACATAATTTTATATTATTTAATTTTCTTTCTAAAATATTTATAGCTGATTTCATAAAAATTTTAGATCAGCTTTGACATAGCTTATACATCTTTTTTCGGACAATGATTTATAAATCGCTTTTTTTATTTACTCTTATTAAAAGTACATTTATTTTAGTAGTAATAAGAAACTACAAATTAAGTAGAATATAAAAGTGGCCTCCTCTGATATTATTAATGAAGAATAATCATGTTTCTCTTGTTACATAACATGTCAAAATATCAAAATTGATAATTTATATATGCCTCCTTAAATGTGTAATAGAGCATATTATAACTTCTACATACATTTCTAAATATAAGAATTAATATTTCAATGAGAAAAACTGCTGGTCAAAAATAAACTCTTCAAGTTTTTTTGCTTTACTCTAAATATAAGAATTAATATTTCAATGAGAAAAACTGCTGGTCAAAAATAAACTCTTCAAGTTTTTTTGCATTACTTACAATAAATTGATATATTGGGTTGTTCAAAAAGTCATTGCGTTTTTTTCCAATAGATAGCGCTGTCCACATTTATTTGTATCTGAACGTGCCATGAATGTCAAATGTTTATGCACATTTTGTTGTTGACACTTAACCTAAAAACCAAAAAAAAAGTTGACGCAATTTAGTCGAGTTTTGTGCTTGCAATTGTAGTTTAAACATGGAGAATTTTGAAGAGCATATTCGCCATATTTTGCTTTATTACTTTAAAAAAGGGAAGAAAGCAACTGAAGCAAGGGAAGAGTTGCGTCAAGTTTACGGCAGAAATGTCATTGAAAAACGTCAGTGCCAGAACTGGTTCGCCCGATTCCGTGGTGGTGATTTTTCGGTTAAAGACGCTCATCGCTCCGGTAGGCCTTCCGAGATTGACGACGATAAAATCAAGGCATTGGTGCAAGCAAATAAGCATTCAACGGTTCGGGAGCTTGCTACCGCTCTAAAAGTGTCCATTGGAAGTGTTCATGGACATTTGAAATCGCTTGGTTTCGTGAAGAAGCTCGATATTTGGGTACCGCATGAGTTGAAAGAAATTCATCTGACAAAGCGTATGAACGTCTGCGATCAACTCACCAAACGCGAAGAAAACGATCCGTTCTTGAAGCGTATGATCACGGGCGACGAAAAATGGATTGTCTACAACAATGTGAGCCGAAAAAGGAGTTGGAGTAAGCGAGATGAAGCACCGGAAAGGCAAGCAAAGGCGGACATCCACCAAAAGAAGGTGATGCTGTTAATCTGGTGGGATTGGAAGGGACCAGTCTTCTATGAGCTGCTTCCACAGAATAAAACGATCAATTCCGATGTCTACTGTGAGCAGCTACAGAAATTAAGTGATGCCATCGCATAGAAACGTCCCGAGCTGATCAATCGTAAGGGTGTGGTGTTTCACCACGACGATGCGAGACCACACACAAGTTTGGTCACTCGGCAAAAATTATTGCAGCTTGGTTGGGATGTGTTGCCACATCCACCATATAGCCCAGACCTTGCGCCATCAGACTTCCATCTATTTCGCTCCTTGCAAAACTCCTTGAACGGTAAAACGTTTGCTTCTGAAGACCTCATCAAACAGCACCTTGACAAGTTTCTCGCAGAGAAAGATAGGAAGTTTTATGAACGCGGTATTATGAAATTGCCCGAGAGATGGCAAAAGGTCATTGAACAAAACGGCCAATATATTATTGATTAATGTTCATTACGTATATTAAATAAACGCACCTGAAAATCAAATGAAAAAAACGCAATAACTTTTTGAACAACCATACATCTCGTTCAAAGTCAACATTTGGTAAATCTGACATCATGTGAACTATCATCACTTTGAAGACTTTAAATATTCTGATGTATTCGTATATTATGTGATATATTTTTTTATATTATATATAATTACATATATGCAGTATTGCATATCACATGTTTAGTATATCATAAACATATTCTTTTATAAATATATATTTATATAATGATATTTGCAACTTTTTGATATTTATTAAATACTTTTATTATGTTACGTTATCATTTTATTTATACTATTTTTTCATAATAATTTTCTGCAACGCTACCATTGTACTACATCTTTCATAAGTATATAAATAATTATTATCGGTAAAGATCGCTTCCTTATTTTACATCAATAATTATGCAGGTACTTATAAAAAAAGGAATAGTAGGATGGTAGTGTAGCAAGAAAGTAATTATTTTTATAAAAGAAATAGTTTAAAATGATAACGTATCTATATTTATTTTATACCCCGCACGTCAATATTTATTATTTTTTTTACATAACCTCGCACGCTGCCAATATCGCGGAGCACTACTAACGCCGTCTGTTGTAAAACGTGCGAGATGGACAAAATTACCACTACATGCATCTTGCATGTGTTGTGTACGTGTGATATATGTGTGCGCATGTGTTGTATACGTGTGAATACGTGTATCGATTAAGTCTAGTATAAACTCGATTGCTTCTGCCGTTATTGAGGATTCAAAATATTATAAAGACTCAAATGTCCGACTCGCGTTAAGATATACGGTGTCTCGGCTATGCCCTTACCTGGTCGCGTTACACTACCGTGTCTCTTGATAGGGTTTTTATTTAAATAAAATGAAGAATGTATATATATGTATATTTATTTATGTATATATAATGTATGTATATGCTATTAGGCGTTTCGCCGTCCCCGTCCTCGTCCGCCTTCTCGTCCGCCCCTCCTCGGCCTGTTGCCCCAATAATAATTCGGCGAGGACAGTTTTATGAGGAAGCGCATAAAGCGCTCCTCTTGGACGCGAACTCCGGCGCGTCTTCCTCTGTAAACTGTAATTAAAAAAGAAATTATTTTAGTAATTAGATAATATGGTATATTTAAGTATATCTAGGTATGGTATAAAATAATAAATGTATAATATGTTATAATAAAATGTTATAATAATATAAGGTTAATATTTATATAAAATATATAAATATTTTATTAATTAGCATATATTTAATAACTATTATAAATTTATTCTAAAATAAATTTATTTATTAATAAGTATAATTTATTCAAATACTAAAATATTTCTAATCTCTATCCCATATCTTCTTCAATTCAATTAATAATTTTCTCTCTTCTCTCTTCCTCCTTATTCTAACATTTCCTCACCTCTTTCTTCCTTTTCAATTATTTCTCTCTCTCTCTATCTCTCCTCTTTCTTTTTCCTCAATATCTCCTGTATTTTGTAATCAATATATAATTAATTTTATTAAATTTAATAACCATTTCAATTATATTATTGATTAAAAAATAATGAGGTTAGATAATATGATAAAATTAGTTAATGAGCTAGTAAATGTAATAGTTATTTTTTAATTCAATATATAATTTTAATGTTTATTAAACTTTGAATAATTAATTGATACTTCTCATTATGATAATCTCATTATTCTTTGTGACCTGATCTCAACATGAGAAAATTTTAATTCTAATTAACACAGATGTTACCGTCCAATTTCATCAACTTAAACTTTCCTGACTGAAATTTGAATGCGAGATAAATAGAGAATCGTACACAGCGTAACGGTTAAAGAAGAAATTAGCAATTATTGCATAACTGTGACGTAATCGTTTATGTCAATAACGTAATGAATCTATAATTGTTTATATAAAATTGTTATGTAATTTTGGCGTTACTTTATTATATATGTATTTATGTATTATGGTAATGTAAATGTGTATACTCTAAAAGTTTCGTAAATACTACGTAATTTTAATGACATAATTGTAACGTTATGTTAAATACGTAACGTTTATGTATTTTGGTTAATGTAAATGTATATACTCTAAAAGTTTCGTAAATACTACGTAATTTTAATGACATAATTGTAACGTTATGTTAAATACGTAACATTTATATATTTTGGTTAATGTAAATGTGTATATCCTAAAAGTTTCGTAAATGCTACATAATTCTAATAACTAATTGCAACGTTATATTAAATACGTAACATTATTTTGTTGACATCAATGTATACATTCTGTAAAAACTTTATTATAATCATTACATACAGTATAATAACAAAATTGCGATATTTTTTTTATTTAATGTGACATCGTAATTTCGTTATTATAATTATATATAATAGTTATATAATAAGGTTTTTACAGAATATATACATTGATATCAACAAAATAATATTAATGTTACATATTTAACGTAACGTTACAATTATGTCATTAAAATTACGTAGTATTTACGAAACTTTAAAGTATACACATTTATATTAACCAAAATATTATAATTATATATAATAGTTATAATAAGGTTCTTACAGAATATATACATAGATATCAACAAAATAATATTAATGTTACATATTTAACATAACGTTACAATTATGTCATTAAAATTACGTAGTATTTACGAAACTTTTAGAGTATACACATTTATATTAACCAAAATACATAAATGTTCATAACAAAGTAACACCAAAATTGCATAACAAATTCATTACATTATTGACATAAATGATACGTCATTGTTTTGTTTCGCCGATCTATAATATAACATATACATATATAGATTATTATGTAATTGTTTCGTAAATGATCCCTTCGTGTTTACTGGGTATCAGAGATGGCAAAATATCAATTAATTTTTTATAATTGAACAAATGATATGAACAGATTTAATTAAAATTTTTTTAATTGACGATTAATTTTAGAAAGATTAATTAGATTTCGTTACAATGACGATTGATATAAGCTAGATTAATCGAAGATCGTTAATTAACAATTAATATGATCGAAGTCAATTAAAGATTATTTAATTGACAATTGATATAAACGAAATTAATCGGACAACGATCGATTAACAATTAATACAAAGCTAATTTTAAAATTAAAAGTTTTTAATTAAACGATTTAATGATTTATTTTAATTAAAGTACTTTAATTGAGATTGAAACAAACGATTCAATCGAAGACAATTCAATTGAAATTGATTAGCAAAAACAATTAAAAAATTTTAAATTTACGATTAAATATAGCAAATTTAATGCGAATCTCTTCTTAATGATTGACTTAAAAAAAAAACGATAAATTTCTTTATTTCGATTAATTAAAAATGTTTAACGATTAATACAATTTTAAATTTTTCGAAGATTTTTTTTTTGATGATATTAATATGACTGAATTTAAATAATATTATTTTTCCTTGGGTTTTTTTAAAGTTTTTGGGCCCCATAGTTAATATAAAAATAAAATTTAAAATTTTTTTTTTAACCTATTTTTTTTAAAAAATTTTTTAAATTCATTATCTTTTATTAATTTTTTAATTATATTTAATGTTAATATTATTTCTCGAATTTTTTTTCATTTGTTCAAAAAAAAATGAAAAATTGTTATAAAAAAATTTTTTTGTCCCATTATAAAATATTTTTAAATTTAAAAAATTTTAAAAATGTAAATATTGCGAAGGGGGTAACAAATTAAAAACCCCAATTTTTTCCTTTTCGGGAGAACATTTTGTCATTGGGGAAACCTTTTTCAATTTTTTTAAATTTTCTTTAAAAATAGGGTTTATTTTTTAAATAATAAAATTTAAGAAAAAATTTGGAAATATTAAAAAAAATAATTAAATCGTTTAAAAAATTTTTATAAATGGTCTTTTTTTAAATTGTATTTTTTTAAAATTTTTAAATTTTTTTATTTTTTTTATTTTTTTATTTATTTTATTTTTTTTTTAAAATTGAAAAGCCCTTTTTTTTTTTTTTTTTAAATTAAAATTTTTTAAAATTTTTTTCCAATTAACCCTAAAATGTTCGAAACCCCCCCAAAAATTTTTTTCAAAATTTTTTTTTCTTTTTTTAAAATATTTTTCTAAAAATTCTTGAAAAATATTTTTTGTTAATAATGTTTTTTTTCTATCTTTAAAAGAAAAATTTTTTTTGGAAATAAAAAAATTTAAAAAATTAAAAAATTGAAAACAAAAATATTTTCACTTTTTTTATATTTATTTTTATATCTCCCCCTATTCATATTGATAATTTTAATTTTTTTTTAATAAAAAATCATGTGCGTAAAAATTAAATTATTTTCTAGTAATAAAAAAAAAGGGAATATAATATTTCCCATGTTTAAAAATTCAAATCTTTGGTGAAACTTTACTTAAAAAATATTAAAATTTTAAGTTTTAAAATTTTTTTTGGGGGAAAAATACATTATTTTGTAAAAATTTTTGAAAATATAACTTTTTTTTAAAATAAAAATTAAATTAAAATTAAAAAAGGAAATAAAAATTTAAAATCTTTTTTCTGAATTGGACTTTTTAACCAAAAGGGGGGAATTAATTTATGGCCCACCTTATTGTGAAAAAGCTCTTTGTTTTAATTCTAAAATAAACCCCTAAGGGGGACATTCACATTCCCGTAACAAAGATTTAGGATTTAAATTTTCTTAAGGGGGACGTATTGATTTTGTTCATTACTTGTCAAAAATCAAACATTTTGACTTTATCACTTTAATTTTAAAAAATCGTTTTAAGTGAATTTTATTAAAAAAAGTTTTTTTTTTTTTTCTTCGGAATTTTTTTTTTTAAAAAACCCCAAAAAGTTTTTTAAAAAGTAAAAAATTTTTTTTTAAAAAAAAAAAAAAGTTTTTTAAGCCGCGCAAAAAAAATTATCTCAAAAAAATTTACAAATCAAAAAATATCAAAAATTTTTCGCAAAACATAAATAAACCTTTTAAAAAAATTTTTAATTTAAAAAAGTTGCACAAAAAGTTTTTTTTTTCTTATAAAAAAAATTTTAAAAACCCTACTGCTTAAAATTGGGAAAAAAAAAATAAACTTCAAACTTGCGAAAAAAAAAATAAAAAAACTTAAAAATTTCGAAAAAAAGTAGAAAAATTTAATTTAAAAAATTAGCCTGCTAACAAAAAAAATTTAACTTTAATTGTTGTTTAAAAAAAAAAACAATTTAAATTTTTAATTGAAGTAAATGCAAAAATAATTTGCACAATTTTTAAATTAAATTTTTTTTTTTTCGCAAGCTTTAAAAGTTTATTTTTTTTGTTTTGGAAGTTTTTTAATGTTATTATTTTTTAAATACATTATTTTTTTAATTTTTTTTAAGATTCTGAAAAATTTTTCAGATATAGTTTTTTTGACGGGATTAAAAACTTTTTTTTTTTTTTTTTAAAATAAAATTTTTTATACATAAAAAAACTTTTTGAGTTCTTTAAAAAAAATTCCAAAAACCAAAAAAAACTTGTTACATGGTTCCTTAAAACGTTTTTAAAAATTATAAAATGAAATCAAATTGTTTTGCATTATGAAAGAAAAAACAAAATTTTAATCCCTTTTTCCTTTAGAAATTATAACCCCAACCTTTAAAATTTCTTAAATTTTAATGCCAAAAACTTTTGTTTTTTTCCCGTCAAATTAAAAATCAAAGAGCTTTTTTCCATAACGTAGCCCCCAAAATTTAATTCCGCAGGTTAAAAAAAATTTTAATTAAACACGATAATTTTTTTTCCTTTTTAATTAATTTTTATTATTAAAATAATTGAAATATTTTTAAGTTTCTCAAAGTAAATGATTTTTACAAAAAAAAATTTTAATACCCAAAAATTGTAATTTTGGGGTTTCCAACTTTTTTCCCCCAACAGATTAAAAAATAATCAGTTAAATCCTATTCCTTTTAATTTGAGCATAAAAAAATTTTTAAAATTTTCACCACATGATTTTTTTAAAAACAATTAACTCCCAAAATAATTTGTGCAGATAAATTAATAAATATAAATTTGTAATATATTTTTGGGGTTTTCAATTTTAAAATTTAAATTTTTTTATTTAAAAAATATCTAATAGATAGGACAAACAATTATTTAAAAATATAAATTTCCCCAACCAATTAATTAAAACATTCACACACAAAAAAAATTTTTGAAAGTAAATTTCTGGGGTACGATTACATTTTTTTTTAAAAATTGGAAACAAATTTTAAAAATTTATTAATTTAAAAAAAAAAAAGAAAATAAATCTTTTCAAAAAAAAAATATAAATTTTAAAAATAAAACAAAAAACAAAATAATACTTCAACATTTTAAAATAAAAATTTTTTAAAACAAGACCATTTATATAATTTTTAAACAAGATTAATTATTTTTCAATTTTCCAAATTTTTTCTCTCTAAAAATTTATTTATTTTTAAAAACCCCAATTTGATGAATCCTTTTTTCCATTTTCCAAAATTATTAAGCGTATCTAATCTGTACAAAAATTTTTAAAATTTCAAATATTTCCCCTTGAGATTTAATTTTTGAAATATTTTTTTATTTTTATTTTGTACATATCCCCAAACATAACTTGGAATTTTTAAAAATCTTTAATTTGAAATTTTAATTTTTTAAAAATATTTATTTTACTTTTTTTTTAAAAATATATTAAAAAAACGTTTTTTTGAATATTGCATATACAAAACCAAAATTGAGATATTTCTTAAATTTTTATTTTCATTTTATTTTAATTACCAAAAACAAAACTTTGGAATTTTTAAAAAATTTTAAAAAAAATTGAGATTTTCTTAAAAATTTTTTAAATTTTAATATACTATAAAAAAATTTTTAATTGAAATTTTTTAAAATTTTTTAAAAACCCCAAATACAAAAATGTTTTTTAAAAATCTAAATAAAACAATTTGAAATTTTCATTATTTTTTTGTTTGGGGGGGTTTAAAACGTTAACAAATTTTCAAGATTCTGCAAGGCAATGAATATCAGCATCATCGCCTTTTCTTCACATCCTATGGTTTTTTTTTTTTGAAAAAATTTTTTGTCTTGAAATTTTTAAACAAGTTTTTTAAATGTCAAAAGGAAGTTTTATTATAAAAAATAAAAAAATGCCCTTAAAATTCTTTTTAAAAATCGAAGAAAATCCTTTTTTTAAAATTTGGGGTTTGTACAAATACCTTTTCGGGGTTATTTTAAAATTATTAAATCCCCCAAAATTTAAAAAAAAATTTCAAAAAAAAAGTTGTTTATTTAAAGGGAAAACAAAAAAGGTTTTAACTTCGATTGGTATTAATTTTTGGCTAAAAATTTTGGGAAAAATTAAAAGAATCAAAAATTTGAAATCATTATTAAAAAAAAAAAAAAAATTTTTTCATTTAAAAAAAATTTTTTTAAAATTAAATTTTTGTTATGTTTTTTTTTTTAAAAATTTTAGGTCTACTGCTTTTATTTATTTAAAAAAAAAATAAATTCCCTTTTTGACGTGTAAAGTAAAATTACTAATTCCCGTAAATCCCAAAAAAAATTGAACATAATTTCTTTTCTTTTTTAAATGAAAATTTCTGAAAATTTTTAAAATTTTGGGGAAAAATTTTTGAAATTTTTTCATATGTTTTTTTAAAAAAATTTATAATGTATTTATTAATTTTTTTATTTTACAGACCGGGGAAAAAAAAAAAAAATTAATCGGGGTCTCTGTATAAAATAGGGGCCAAAAAAGCTCCATACCGCTGTTAAAATCGGCTGCATAGGGGCTGAATTTGGCTTCCTAGACGCCTGCCTCCCAAATTTAAAAAAAAAATTTTTTGTTCCCGGGGGCCATTCTACCAACCCAAATTATTGCTATTATTTCGGGGTTTTCCCCTCTGTAATAACGCAATTTTTGGGGTTCCCTGGCCCTAACTTAAAAAAAAATTTTTTGTTTTTTTGGGCTTTACACATCCAAAATTAAAAGTATTTTTCTTTTGCATTTTTCTGAATACTCAACCCTTTCCCCCCCCAGGGTCAATTAGAAAAATCTTATTTGTATCATCACTAAAAGGGTTTTTCCCCCCCAAAGCCGGGGTTTTTTTAACTAAAAGTCCCCAAAAAAAATGAAAATGGATTTTCAGTGTCCCCCAAATTCCATTATGGCAAAAGGAAAAAATTTTGGCTTCCAAAATTGGGGTTACGGAAAAAAAATTTTTAAACATTTTTTTCCTCGCTACTCGAAAGCATTCGTTTGCACCTCGACCTGTTAAAGGGTTTACAAAAATTTTCCCCACGATTGTTCCACGAAAAATTCAAAAAAAAAGCATTTCAAAAAAAGGCCGTATTTTGGGGGGGGACATTTGGGGGGTTCTTGCCCTTACGAAAACAAAATCTATTTTAATATTTTCTCTGAAGGTATGGGGAAGCAAATCAAAAAATTTAATGGGAAATTTTTAATTTTTTTTTGGGCAATTTTTCCCTTTCTGATTTCAAAACAACCCCTGGGTTTTTTTAAATTCAGGTCGCAAGGAAGGTTATAATTGGGGGGCCAAGGGGAATTTCGATTGTTTTTTCCTCTATTTTTTTTTTGGCGTAAATCCTTCTCTCCCCATAATCATCGTTGTAAAACCCCCTTTTCCCCCCGTTTTTTAAAAAAAAAAAAACCATTTTCTACCTCTTGATTCATTGCCCCATTAACGCTACTGCCCCTTTGGGACATTGAAAAAAGGAGGGGAGCACTGAGAAAAAACTTCACTATAAGGAAAATGAGGAACCCCGTTCGAAAAACGAAAAAGATGCTTTTTCTCAAAAAAAAAATATTTTAAAAAAATTTTCCCGCACCCCAAAGTAGATTCCCCGATGTACCATAAATCCCCCAAAAAAACCCTCAGATGGTGGTGTCATCCCATAAGGTCCTGAAACAAAATCGATGGGCGTGATCATCCAAAAAACCGAAACAAATAAGGGGTTTTTTATCAGTACCATAAGGACCGGAAAAACTAAAAGGTGCGTGATCGTCCCATAAGGATCCTAAAAAAAACTAAAGGTGCGTGTATTCTAAGGGGACCCGAAAAAAAAAGAAAGGGGTCGGATCGTCCCATAAAATCCTAAACAAAACGTCAATTGGGATCATACCAAAAGGTCCTGAAAAAAAACGAGGGGGTCTATCTACCAAAAGTCGAAAAAAAATCAGTGGTGCGTTCAAAAACCTAAGGCCCTGAAAAAAACTCAGATGGGCTGATCAGTCCAAGGATCCTGAAACAAAACTCAATGGTGCTGATCATCCATAAGTCCTAAAAAAAAATTTAAGGGTCGTGATCAGTCCAAAAAGGCCCGAAACAAAACCCCCAAAAAACGTGACCCCCCTTAAAAAAGATCTTGAGGTTACGAAAAAGAAATCGGGGCAATACCAAAAAAATGTAGAAAAAAACGGCTCAAAAAAAAAATTTTTAAAAAAAAAGCGGGGCCCTAAAGAGACCGCCCCAAAAAAATTCAACAAAAATACCCCCACTAAAAAAAAAAAAAATTTAAACAAAAAGTATCCCAAAAAAATTTCCCCAAGTCTATCGTACAAAGATGGAAATTTAAGAATGAAGGAAAAAATTTTAAAAACCGTTCGATTTTTTGGGAAAAGTTTTTTTAATTTTTTCCAAAAATTTTCAGAGTTTTTATAAACGTTTTCAAAAAAAATTAAAAATCAAAAATTTTCCGTTGGAACCCCAACGATATTTGGGGTGGTAATAGAAAAAAAATCGTACCTAAATTTCGCAAGAAAAATTTTTTTTATATTTGAAAACGTTGCAAAAGCGCTTTTTTGCGTTCATATTAAAAACTTTGAAATACCCAAAAAAACATCAACTTAGAGCTCTTTTTGGCTTTTCCAAAAAAACTTCACCTTTCCCAACGTACTTTTAAAACCTTCGGCAAAAGGGGAAAATTTTTTGCAACCCTTTAATGAACAATCCTCTCCTCACAGAGTAAAAAATGGTTTTTGGGGGAAAAATAAAAAGGTAAAAATTAAAAAGTGGGATTGTATAGAACAAATGCCACATAAGGGGACTTTTCCGGAAAATTTTTAAAATTTTTGGGGAAGTTTGAAGAAGGGCCCCTTTAAAAAATAATGATGTTAAATTCCCCGGCGCAGCTAAAAAAAGTTCCTTTTACTCATAGAGATTAGGCTCCTCCGGAATCTATACAAATCCGAATTTTTACAAAAACATCTTCAAAGATAAAAAATTTTTTCCCCCATTTTCCTTTCTTTTGGAAATTTGAAAAATGTTTTTAAAAAATCGAAATTAAAATTTTTTTTAAAAGTTTTCCCCCTTTTTAGATTCCTCAATATGGTAAATTATTAAATTTTTTCCCAAATTTTAAAAAAAAACAAATTTTTTTTCCAAAAAATAACTGATTTTTTTTTTGGGGCGAGGAAAAAAATTTTTCCCCGCAAAATTAGAAACTTTAGTCAGGGGAAACGATTTTGGGATTTCTACGTTTCCCCTTGCTCTCTTGCGAAAAAAAATTTCTTGAAAAAAGACGTTTTTAAAAATCGAGAAAAATTTTGGAAAAAATAAACGGGCCTTTTTTTTGGGGTCTGATACAAAAAACAAAAAAACCGTAAAAAAACTGAATTCGTTTGTAAGCTTTGTTTGGGGTAATTTTAAAAAAGGGGTGTTGCCTTTTTCTTGCATTTTGAAAATTTTTGCGATAAAAAACCTTACCAGAAAATTTTTTCCCCTTTCAAAGATTTTGAAAAAAAATTAATCAGAGAAGAGCAGCTTTAATGTGCAAAATTATGGGAAAATTTTTGAAAAACATATACCGCATAGACCCAAACCCCCAAATAAAAGGGAGAACATTTTATTTTTCCCCTCCTTTAAAAGAACCTTTGGGTAAGGTATGTCCCTCCGGAAATCCATAAATTTAAAAACAGTTGCACATTCTCTTGAGATACCCAAGAAATCTAAATGTTTGGGAAAATTTGGTAGATATTAAAAAGTGTAAAGGGGTTTTAAAAAGGGTTTTTAACAAAAAATCCCATTCCGTAAATTCTTTTCCCGGTGTCTCTGATGATCTATTAAAGAAATTCCCGGAAAAAGAATATCGGTTGTCAAAGACAAAAACGAAAATGACGAAATAAAGAGGGGGGTTGGAAAAATTCCAGCATTGAATTTTTACTGTACAGAAAAAAAAATAATAATGAAAAATCGTTTTAAAAATAGGGTTTTTCCCACACAAATCACGGGGGTTCGGATTTAAAAATCATTTTAAATACCCCAAATACCGCGAAAAATCGATAACGAATCGCTTTGAAGCTTTACAAATGTAAAAAATTAAGGGATTTCCAGGGGAAAATTTTTTTTAAAAAAAACTGGATTTAAAAAGTTTTTCCCCCCTTTTATTTTTACCCTTAATGGTGTAAAGGGGGAAAAAAACGAAAAGAAAAAAAACCTTTGGGCCCGCCAAAAAATTTATTTATTAAAAACAAAATTGATGTCGAAACAAAAGAAATTTTAGGTTAAATCTCAGTATTTTTCCCTTTCCTTTCCCCAAAGTGCAACACCGACGTTGAAAAGGGGGATTATTATCATGATGGTTACAACCCCGAAGAAACCTGCGGGAAATTTTTAAAAAATTAAGGGGGGCGAATTTAAAACAAATTTAAAAGAGTTTTTTTTCAAAATTGAAAACGGTCATTTTGGGACAACCGCCAATAATTAAAACATACTTTCATTACGGTCCAGCCCCCGGGGTTTTTTACTTTACCCCAGTAAAAGGAAAGGCCGTTTTGGGGAAAAAATTTCGAGAATAAAAACCCGATAAAGAAGTTAGGCATCAGGGGGAAAGTCGCATACGATTCCGTAATTTTCTTCTGTTTCGGGGCAAATCAAACCATGATTGATTTTTTTTGTTCGTCCGAAACCAAAAGGAAAGGGTTTTTCATTACTTCTGGGACGGAAATCAAAAAGGGTTTTCACCTCTTTTTTTTGGAAAAAGCCCCCAAAATAGGAAAACCTGGTAAAAAGTTCTCCCCTTTTTCAAAAATACGTAAAAGTGGAAATCCAATGAAAATTTTTTGCCAACGTTGTCGAACGGAAAAGGGGGTCAAATCTAAAAAAAAAACCTATTGCATGCTCAAAAAAAAAGGAAAATATATTCCCAAAAATGTGGGGTTTTATTTTCCCGTCCAGTTACTGAAATTTGTTTTAAAGACGTTTCAAAATTGATAGTCGGAAAAAAAATTTTAAGCAGTAAAGCAATTGTAAAAACCCCTTCCCCCCCGGGTCGGAAAAAGGTTTTTAAAAATTAAAAACCCGGGTATCAAATGCCTTTGGGGGGAAATTGGAAAAAACAAATTTTTTGGGGGGAAAAAACAAAAGTTTTTAAAAAAATTTTAACAAAATACCGACAAAGCGGGAAAAAGCAAAACAACTTTTAAAAGATAGATTTGAATAAATCCTTTGGGGCCAAAAAGGGGAATTTTCAAGGGCATTAAATAACAAGAAAACGGGCTTTTAAACTGCGGAAAACCCCATTAAAAGGGACCCTTTACGTAAATAAGATACCGGGTCAAAAGGATCATTTTATGAGGGAAAAATAGAAAAGGGTTTTAAAAATTTTATGAAAATTAAAAGCTCCGATAAATTCTAAAAATTTCTGTTCGTCCTCACGTGATTACTATCCAAAAAACCTCAGGAATTAGAATCATTAAAAATTTTACATTTTGCCAAATTTGGGAAAATTCGAAACAGTTTTTAAAAAATGAGAATAAGTGTTAAATGGCATCGGGTTTTTTTTTAAAAAAAAGAAAAAAGGGTTTTTTTAAAATTAAAACCTTACGTTTAATTAAAAAATTTTGCCCGAAAAAACTTTTACTCGCTTCTTCTTCTTTCAAAACCTGGAGAGTTTGGGGAACTCAAAAGGTCATTTTAGACTTCACGGGTCCTTTTAAAAATTTAAGTCTGTTTTTAAAAAAGGAATGAAAAAAACACAAAAACCCCAAGAATACGAAGCTTTTAAAAGTTTTGGTTTTTAACGAAAGCGCGAAAAAGGCTGAAAAAAACAGACAGAAAAAAATCCGGGCGATGAAGGATTGTAACCGATAGAACTGACGACGCATGAAAATCTGGAAATTTTGGGAAAATTTACGACCCGATTGATTTTCGCAAAAATGTCGAAAATTAACAAAAAACCCAAAAAAAGTCTTTGATGGAGTAGCCAATTTCAAAAAAAAATCAGATTCCCCCCCCCCCCCCCCCCCCCCCCCCCCCCCCGGGGCTTAAGTGGCGGGGGAAAAGGGGGAAAATTTTTTAATTTAAACGTTAAAATTGGATCCGAATAAAATTTTGGAAAAAACCCCGCCCCAATCTGCTCCCCCCGGGTTCGCGCATTCCTATCGATGGCTTGACACCCAAAAAAGTTTCAACTACCCCTTGTCATGAATCAACCTAAATATAGCAATTTCAACAGGTCTTGAAAAATTTGAAGAAAGTTAAAATGTCCCCAAATTTTAAACAGAAGTAAACCATTATTTCAAAGTCCTTATGGGATCAATTTTTCGATTTGTGAAAACTTTGATCGACGTAAATGAAAAGGGTTTTTTGGCAAAACCATTTTTTCCCGTTTGGGGCTTTTTGAAGTTCCCCTTAAAAAACAAATTTTTGTTTTTAAAATGGGGTCGACAAGATTCAAATATTTGGTACCAGGGGGTGTGTTTGTGGAATTTTTTCGGTACACAACCCCTTTTATTAATGCCAAAGAGCGAAATACATATGTGAATAAAATTTTTAAAAACAATGGTTTAGTAAAGGATTCTGACATAATGTTCTTCAGTCTAGAAAACAAATTTTAAAAAAGTGTTCGCGAAAAATTTAATTAACTTTTCACTTTATAATCAATTCCCCTTGATACAATTTTTTATTGCCCACGTTTATTTGTGCAAGGTTTTTAAAAAAGCAATGCTCGATAAACGAGCGAGAAATTCCCAAAAGAACAGAAGATTATGTCCCCCTTTTCTCCAGGGAAAAAAAAAAAAAGGTGCATAAATTTTGAAACAAAAAGATAAATTCCCCAAACAGCTGGCATTGAAAGAGTAATAGCGATTAAAATTGGCGCTAAAGTGATGATTCGACGAAACATTGACGTAACTTTGGGACTTGTCAATGGAACGATAGGCAATGTAGTTGCGTTAATCGCTCTGCTGACGGCAATCGTATTGATTCCATCAAATAGTTATTTCGGGTAACAAAGAAATCGCATAACGAAAAGTAATATATAAATTGAAGTATTCCACAAATTAGTGGGTACAATCGGAAACAATTTCCATTGTCTCTCAGTTATGGATAACTATACACAAAGTCAAGGAATTACAGTAACAATGCAATGATGGATTAGAACGACTGTATTCAGTGATGGTCAAGCCTATGTAGGTTTGTCACGAGTAAGTAAATTGGAAGGCCTACATTTGATAAATTTCAATCCAGCATCAGTTAAAGCAACTCGAGAGCCATTGTGGAATATAATCGACTGAGATCTATATTCAATCTGAACTGCCACAATCAATCCGTCCGAGAAAAAGGTTGTGAAAATGTACGATCGTCGATGGGCTATCCCTAATATCATTGATGATGTGCAGAATTATGATTGTGAGGAACCGAAAGTATAGTTACGTGGAAAATATATGGCCTTTGCAATAACGATGCTGTTTCGTGTTACGCTAATGTAATATTACAATGTGCGTTTCATTGCGTACGGTATTAGGCAACAAATACTGAAAAATAAAGCATCGAATGCATTGACTGATGCTACTGCGCGTATGGTGAACGTAAATATTGCAACATTCAAGCGGTTAGAGATTCTGTCGGAAAACGCTTCGAAGAACGAACACAACAAGATGTTTCGGAATTTTTTACGGCTCTAATGTCGACGTATTCCGACATCAATGATGTATTAGCAACTCGAATTAAAGCACGTAACATGTTGCTCAGAATGTCAAATGTATTACAATGTAACTAAGCTGGAAAGCAGTAGTTTGCTAATATTACCTATACATTCGACATTAAAAAGGAAAAAAGGTGTCACTCTACAAAGTTTGATTAATGTAGAATTTTCTAAATGGGAAACGATAAACGGCAATTGTTAACGAATGTAAGGGTACCGTGTTGAAAGAAAACCGTAATCGAATCAACTTTATCCGTCGTAGTAATACAGCTCAATTTATATACTTTTGTAAACGGTGCTTCTAAAAAAATTATCAACAATCGGGAATTACCGCCGTGCCGACGAGTAATATCACGATTAATGAAAAAAAGTACAAGGTAATAAGCGCTATATTTCACGAAGGTGAAGAAATGAATCGTGGTCACTACACGTGTATGGTGAGAGCTGACACAAAATCGGAATGGTATTATTCTAATGATATGGAAGTGTTCAAGAAAAAATGGCCCAAAGGAGCACAAGGGCATACATATTGTTCTTAGAACAGATTAAATAATGGCGCTGTATAAAGGCTGCCGTAAGCGCCGAAATGAAACATCGGCTGCTCTGGCGCTGTATAAAGGCTGCCGTAAGCGCCGAAATAAAACATCGGCTGCTCTGGCGCTGTATAAAGGCTGCCGTAAACGCTACATTAAAACATCAACTGTTCTAGCGCTGTATAAAAGTTGCCGTAAGCGCCAAAATAAAATATCAGCTGCTCTGGCGCTTTATAAAAGCTGCTGTAAGCGCTGCGTTAAAACGAGTGCAATAAGTTTCTAATTTGACCTAGGCTTCATGACATTTCAAAAAGTATCATCAAGAAAAAAATTATCAGACATAAATATGTATGTCGTGTTAAAATCGGAGAGACGAAGAAAAATATATGGTTGCGTTCTCACGAGAATGGGCGATGGAGGGGCCCATTCTTTATTTTCAATATTCATACAAGAATATAAATTCATTCTGTTGCAATTGAAATAAATGTGCAATGTATCGTTAAAAGTTATTACAATTATACAAACATTTACATATATGATTAAATAAAATATATATGTATACTATAATATAATTATATATTTTATATATGTACATATATACCATATATTTCAATTATTTTGAACTGCATTGCATAAATTGTTACTTATACAAAGTTATGTGATAAGAATCGAAAATACATATATTTGTGATACTTGAATTACTATTAATTTATACATGAATTACTATTATAGAAAGCTGCTCTATATATCTGTACTTTAAAAAGTAAGTGATATCCTAAAAAAATCATAAAAATGAAAAGGTCAGGCCATGTTCAAAAGAAAGCACTCAAAAATTTAAACGATCTAATAATAAATTATCACGAAAAGTAACTGATATGTTATTCAAGGTGCCAGTTCAAAGTGAACATACGTAAAGTGTATATTATCTAAATTTAGTAATAATATATTACCATGAAAAATAACTGTGATATTTTATTCAAGGTGCAAGTTCACATTGAATATACATACATATAAGTAAAACTGATTACAATTTGATTCTACAAAATAAGTGCGATATGTTATTCTTAGTGCACAAAATATAATAGTCGTTTATAGAGATTTGATTTGAAATTCATACTAGCCCGTACAATGAAAAATAATTGCTCGTGATTCCAGAGTACCAATTTGTTAATGACTCAGAAAAATAACATGGCGGCCTGTTCTCAAAAACTATGATGTTTCTCGATGTCCATTTAGAAATAATGTCGAAGCTCTTACAGAATAATTACTACAACATTTGTGAAGTACGAAAAGTATTACATTAGAAGAAGATTAGATTAGAATAAGGATTCAACGTATTTTTAAAAGCTCTACACACAACGAAGTGAATATACAAAACTATATACAAATACCTTTTTCTTCTGTGTTTCTGAAGAAAATTGTAAGTCAAATGAAAACCTTGCACTTTGAGAACCATGTCACTTACTTTTCAGAGTCAAATTGATAAATTTTTTTTGTATATTTTAATGATATTTATATCTCACTTGTATCTTGAATAATTAATATGTAATTTTTTATTGTATATTACGACAAATAATCAGTAAACTTTTTAAGCGTATAGCTTTATTGTAGTTGACCTGAGAACTGTACATTTATAAATTTTACTTATATACACCCGTTTCGAGCAACAAGGCAAAGTTTTCTGATCAATAACTTACTCCCTGAAAATACGGTATAACACAAATCGGAAGTTGATACGAAAATTCGAAATTTTACTAAAGAAAGATTGGAGGTTTTTAATTTATACAATTTTCACAACTCTTATTTCAATTATTTATTCTACCCATCGAAAATTTTTTGAGAGCAGGCCGCCATGTTATTTTTCTGAGTCATTAACAAATTGGTACTCTGGAATTACGAGCAATTATTTTTCATTGTACGGGCTAGTATGAATTTCAAATCAAATCTCTATAAACGACTATTATATTTTGTGCACTAAGAATAACATATCGCACTTATTTTCTAGAATCAAATTGTAATCAGTTTTACTTATATGTATGTATATTCAATGTGAACTTGCACCTTGAATAAAATATCACAGTTACTTTTTATGGTAATATATTATTACTAAATTTAGATAATATACACTTTACGTATGTTCACTTTGAACTGGCACCTTGAATAACATATCAGTTACTTTTCGTGATAATTTATTATTAGATCGTTTAAATTTTTGAGTGCCTTCTTTTGAACATGGCCTGACCTTTTCATTTTTATGATTTTTTTAGGATATATATATATACCCAGATTAGGGAAAGTCACTAGAGAGGAGAAAGTAACTGAATAGGGTATAGGGAAAGTCACTAGGCATAGAGTAAAGGAATTATAGATGGAAAGAAAAGAAATAGAGGAGATAGAAAGATTAAAGAAGACGGAGAAATGGGAGAGAGAGAGGGGGCACAGGCGGCAGAGGATGTTTTGAAAAGGAAAAGGGAGGAATTAGAGGAGTAGGGTTGAGAAGGAAGAGAAGAAAAAGGGGATTTGAGTGGGCGTTCAGGAGAGTAAAGGTAATAAGGTCGCCAGGGTTGAAAGGGGAGGAGGCAGAGGAGGGGTAGATATTGAAAGAGATGGGAGGGTTAAGGAGATATTCAGAATGGAGATATAAGAGCGAATTAGAAAATCAAGGAGGGGTAAGAGGCAGGAGGAGTTTAAGAGGTACGGGGGCTGAAAAGGAATGGGGAGAGGGAAATAAGTGGGGGAGAAATGGGAGGGTTTATGGAATGATTAAGGAGATGGGGGAAGAAATGGAAGATTAGAGTAGAAAAAAGGGGGAGAGAGAAGGGAGAAGGGAAGGATGAGGGATGGAAGTGGATTAAGAGGTGATGGATGGGAGAGAAGGAAAGGGAGAAAGGAAGATGTGTATAAAAGATTAGGGAGGAGAGGGGGGGTGAAAGGGAGGTGAGAATTTTGAAAGAGATAGGGGTAGGGGGGCAGGTAGGGAAGTGCGGAAATAGGGGGGGAGAAGGGACGGGACATATAGCTTTAGTAAGGGTGGGAGAGATGAGGTTAAAAGGGGATATGGAAAAAAAAGAGGTTTGAGAGGAAGGGAGGAGAGGATTGAAGAGAATCTAACGTGAAAAGAAGGATGATGTGGAGATTAGGAGAGTTGGCAAAGGGGAAGAAAGAGAGGGAAGGAGGGCATGGGTAAGGTATGGGGAATTTGGATGAGAGGTAATGGTGGAGATGGGACGAGTGAAAGAGGAACTAAAGGAGGAAGGAGCGGGATGAAGATAGGGAAGAGAGGAAGAGGAGGGAATAGAAGAAAAGGGGATGGAAGCAATACAGGGGCGGGAAAGAGGGAGGGAAGAGTGGGGAAGGAAGGTGAAAAGAGAAAGAGAGGGAGGGAAGTGGAGGTAAAGGGCAAGGGAGAGAGGGGAAGAATGAAGGAGGAGAGAAGGGGAGGAAGGATGGAGGTGGCATTCTGGTAATGTGGCGGATTAAGAACTAAGGACGCGGACTTCTGGAAGCGGTGGGAGAATGGGACGTAATGTTTTTTCTGGAGACATGGGTAGATGAAAAGGGTGGGAAGGATAAAGGGAGATGCCGGAAGGATATAATGGGAGGTGCAATATGCGAGGAGGAAAGTAAAAAAGGAAGGGCTATGGGGGAATTATGTGGGGGTGAGAAAAGGGGTAGAATAAGGAAAGTGTAAGGCGGATAAAGAGGAACTGGTGGAGGTGGGATAGGAAAAGGAGGGGAAATGGAGGTTGGTGGGAGTGTACATAAATGGGAGATGGAGAGAAGCTAGGGGAGAGAATGAATGGATGGAGGAGGAGGAGACAGATAAAACGATAATAGGGGGGACTTTAATGCAAGAACGGAAATTTAGGAGGAGAGTGGAGATGGAGAGGAGGAGGGAGAGAAGGGAAGGGGAGAAATCAAGAGATACAAAAGTAAATGGAGAAGGGAGAAGGTTGGTGAAGAAGCTGGAGAAAAGGGGTGGGCGATAATGAATGGAGGAATAGCAGGGATGAGGAAGGGGGGTGGACATATATGGGGCCGAATGGGAAATCTGGTAATAGATTACACAATAGGTATGAGGAGGTAAAGAGGAATCAGGAAGTTAGAGATAATGAAAGGATGGACTCGGATCACATGCCGTTAATAGTGTGGTTAGAAGGAAAGGGGAGAGGAGAAAGAAAAGGAAAAAGGAGGAGATGGAACTGGACGGAAGAGGGAAAGGAGGAATTTAGGGAGAAGATAGGGAAATTTGGGGGAAGCAGAGGGATGAACAAGAAGAGGAGGTGTAGGGGAGAGTGGGAGAGAAGAAAAAGAAGATACAGGAGTGTTAGATAAGGTGAATGAGAGAGAAGGAAAGGAGAAGACAAGAAAAAGAGAGGGTGGTTTGATAGGAGTGTGAAGAGAAAAGGGGGGTGTAAGGAGTTAAAGGTGGAGGAGGATGGGGGGAAGAGAAGAATACAGGAAAAGAAAAAGTATAGAGATTATGTGAAAAACGAAGGAGGAGAATGAGGAGTGACGAAGAAGCATGAAGCGAGGACGAAGGGCGGTTTGGGAGTGGTTAGGGGGAAAGGGGAAAAGGAAAGAGGAGGATGGGAGAGGGATTGAGATGGAAGAATGGAACAGATATTTTAGAGATCTATTAGGAGGGTAGAGTCGATAGTGATAATGGAGAAGAAAGACGGAGAAAGGAAGAGGGGAAGATCAGATGAAAGGGAAATTAGAGGGCGATAGTAGGATAAAGGAAATAAGGCGGTGGGGTTGGACGGGATTCCGGAGAAGTGTGGAGATTTGGAGGAGAGGGAATAGAGAAGTGGGTATGGTAGTTGTGCAATAAGATATGGAAGGGGGGAGGGGTGGATAAGGGAGTGGAGTGAGGGGCTGGTGGTGCCAATCTTGAAGAGGGGTTGAGGGAAAGGAGGTTTCGGGAGTACAGGGGGGTAACTCTGACACCGTCTTTATACAAAGTATAATGCGACGGTGGTTGGCAGAGAGATTGAGGGGAGAGATAGAGGAAAAAGGGATGTGGCCACCGAATCAAACGGTGTTTCAGGAAAGGGATGGAACAGTGGACAATATTTATGTATTAAATTATTTAAGTAAACAGACAAATAAGTAGGAAGGAAGCAAATGGTACTACTGTTTGGTGGACCTGAGAGCAGCGTTTGATTCGTCGGTGGACGAGAGTGAAGTTGATGGCGGCGTTAAGAGGGAGGGGGGGTGGAAGGAAAACGGTGAGGAGGTGCGAGGAAGTGCTAGGAGAGATAGGGTTCAGGGTTAGAATAGGGAGAGGTGGGGGAGAAGTTTTGGACGGGAGGGGGGGGAGACAGGGATGCCCACTGAGCCCGCTTCTGTTTAACATGTTGATGGCGGACTTGGAGGAGGAAATGGAGAAAGGGAGATGGGGGGTGTGAGATTAGGAGAGGGCAAGGTCTATACATTAGCGTACGCGGATGACGTGGTGCTGTTGGCAGAATATGAGGGGGGATGAGGTGTATGATGGAGAGGTTAGGGAGATATCTGGAGGGGAAGGGACTGGAACTGAATGAGAAGAAGTCGAAGGTGATGAATGCAGAAGGGGGGGAGTGGAGTTAAAAAAGGCTAGTTGGTTTTGGAAGGGAAAAAAATTAGAGGGGTAAAGGAGTACAAATATTTAGGATATGTGATTCAAAGGAATGGGGGCAAAGGGACAGTAAGGGACAGAATAAAGAGAGGGGCACAATTATGGGACAGGTATGGGGAATAGGTAAGAGGAGATTTGGGAATAACTGGGGGAGGAGGTTTTGTGGCTCTTCGATGCGTTAATATGGACGGTTTTAGGATACGGGTGGAGATATGGGATGGGAGAGAGATAGGATTGGAAAGTGATACAAGAAAGTATCTGAGATGGATGTTAGGAGTGGACTGGGAACGCCTGGATATAGGTAAGGGAGGAATTGCAAGGGAAAAGATAAGGACAAGGATGGGTAGAAGAGCATGGGGATGAGAGAAGGTTTGAGGAGGGTAAGGAGGATGGTTGGCGAGAATATGTTTGGGGGAGATTAAAGAAAGGGCAAAAAAAGGAGGGGAATTGTCAGGGGGGAAGAGAAAGAAGGGAATTTTTTGAGGGTAAGGGGATGGATTAAGGGGATAGAGGAAAAAGGGAAAAAGGGGGAGTTCAGATGGGAAGAAGTTGAGGAATGGGAAGGAAGGAACAGAGGGAGGAGAGGGTAGGAAAAATGTTAAAATCGGAATATAATAAGTGGTACAACAATTAAAGGGGAGGGGGATTCCGGGCTATTTGAAGAAAGGATGGCGGAATCTATATATTAGTATTTATTTCATATATATGTTAGTATTTATTTCATGTATACATACGTGTTAAACATGTTATTAAAAAAAATTTATACAATAAAAAAAATTTGTGCAATAAAAAAAATTGTATAATAAAATACCTATAAGTATTGCACTTAGATAAATGTTTCATAATACTCTATTATAATAATGCTATAATAAATACTAATGTTATAATAATAATTATTATAATAACAGTGTTATAATACTGTTATAACAAAATTCCATATTGCACTCTTAATATATAGCGCTTATTGTTTTCTTGCCTGTTTAGCATTTCTAAATTTTGCTTTTACAAGCCATGCCTTCATAATTGTTTCAATTTCGTTTAATGTTATTGTATTGTTTTTTGCACTGCTTCTGTAAAATAAATTTTATGATATAGTTTTACATATATGTATATATGCATGTGTATATTATAAAATAATATGTACAAATTAAATTAATACTCACTTATTATAGCAGCAGAAATACGTAGTAAAGAAAATTTATTTTTTCCTTTAAATCCTATCCAACTATATTGTTCTGCCACTTTATTAGAAAATAATTGAATCATTATTCTTTTAATAGTATGTTTATACGTAGCTCCACCAATTTTTGATAATTCAATCACCTATTAATGTAAAATAATATATTTATAAAAATATTTATAAAAATTTTATTTTTTTTATATAAATTCTATTTACAAGCATATTAGTATTGTTTTCGTCCGTCAAATACTCTTCTATAGCATTTAATTCGCTAATGTTTTTCAGAGGAAAATCAAATTTTTTTAAAATACTATTTTCATCATCATCTCTTATTAATATTCTATCCTTTTGTGATCCAATCTTTCTTAAAATTATTTGGATATCTTCACATATTTGCGATTGTTTTAAATTAATAATATTTAATTGACGTAAGACTTGTCGTTTGAATGCAATATCTAAAAGAAATTTATAAAGTACATATTATAGAAAATGTTCAATTAATAATAGCATTTCGGTACTTTGGGTGTGTGTGTATGTGGTGTGTGTGTGTGTGTGTGTATGTGGTGTGTGTGTGTGCGCGCGCGCGCGTGTGTGTATGTATGTAAGTACAACAAAAGTTACTAAAAATACTTTACCATTCCAGGTTCATCAATATAACGAATATTTTCCTTAATTGTATCATCCTTAGAATACTGAGTTATATTTTTTTGCATGTTACTTGTAATGTTTACAGGTTTTACTGCATTTTTTTTATTGCTATCGCGAATAATCTTTTTTGCATTTGTTCCAAGTGGTTTCGCAGTTATGCACATATTCGCATCTATTTGTAAAATAATATTTAAAAATTTTTATTTTTAAAGATATATTTATTTTTTAAATTATATGTACTTATTTTTAAAGATTATATATATATATATATATTATTTATTTATAAAATGTTTTTTTTTAATTCAGAATTGAAAAAGTATACCTGTACAATCAGATATAACAGGAAAGTGTATCGAACATCCATCTTCATTGTTCAATGAAATTTCAGTAAATGATACATTTTGTGCTTCACTTGTACTGATGAGAGATTTTTTTTGTGTCTTATTTATTTGTTCCTCGAGATTAGTATCAAAATCCTTTTCTTGTACTTTATTTATTATTTTACATGAAGGTCCTGGATTCATGCGTTTATTGACGTCCTTTTCTAAAACAAAATTATTTTATTTTATTTTTTAAAAATATTTATGAGTGTCTCATAACACGCATTACATCTTTCATGAGCAGAAAAAGTTCTGTAACATTTTGTAATGTTTGTAATAATTAAAATGTATACATTCATTCGCAGATCTTTACATAAATTAATTTCTTGTTAATTATTGCAAAAATTGCAAAATATTTTTCTAGTCAATTTAATCCATGTTTTTTACTGCACGAGTAGTGTGCTATTCCTTTATCGAACACTCTGTGTGTATGCGTGTGTACATTGCATACACACAGGATGTCTAATGAGATGTGTGTGTAAAATATTTTTTACATGGATTTTGAAAACTTACTTGTGTTATCAGAATCAGGTAGAGTAGGAAAATCTGCTGAATTTGAAATTTCATCATCCGATGAACTTTTATTAGTTGATGAACTTTGTGATTCGTTTGTATCATAAAGATATTTTTTCTTTTTCCGAATTCTTTTTCTTTCAGGATTTGATGTCAAATCTGATGTGTCTTCTGCTGTACACGTCTTTGCTCTTGCTTTTACTAAATCATCTATAACGAAAGAATGCAATATATAGTATGCGTAATAATTACTTATAAAACAAAAATAAATATGACAACTAAATGTTTTATAACAAATTAATTCTTTAAATATCATTTACTATAGGTACGTCCACTTCCCACTTTTCGAATTTTAAATAATGGCCATACACCGAATACTGGTTTTTCACATACTGCGACAGAATGAATTAATTTTTTGCCAGTGTACCAGTGTACGGTGGCCAATAACACATATCATCATGCACCCATGCGACCGGTACAGCTTCGACTAAATTTTCTTCTATAAAATGTACTACTATCCACTCCATTGGGCAACTATATATCTTATATTCTTATTGTTAGTCTGAAGTCGAAATAATTACAAAACTCTTTTCATTCTCATTTGGTTAACAAAGCTTAACATGCAACACACTTAATAATATTTAATATACTATAACTACTTATATAATATTTAATATAGATTTCTTCTCAATATCGTATTTACATAAGATATATACATTTACACATTTATATTATTAACATAATGTATGAAGGAGAGGAAACACAGCATAAGTATTATTATATGGGAAAATTATCATTTTGTTGGAAATATCTTCCACTAGTGACATAGATAATTCTCCAAGTTCATGTACTGAAAATATATCAAAATTTGAAGATTGAAATGCTTCAGAAATAAAACTTGTTATATTAATAAATTTTTTCCCAATTATGAAGTACTTATTATCTTTTATAGCAAAATTTTCTATCAACATAATACTCTTATCTTTTAAATAACAGCAATTATCTCCAAAACGTGTATTAAACGACACATTATTTATAATCAATTTTTTAAATTGAGCAGAAAAATGTGTCATAGGTAAAGGACCTTCATGATGTTCTAGTACCATTTGCAATTTTATTTTTTTTTGACAGTTTAGTTATCAATATATTTTGTGACTCATGAATACGCTTTACAAGTTGTGCTAATGGATAATGAGATTTTCTAACTAATCGTTTTAGATATTGCATGTAATTTTCAAAAGGAAATGCACTGTAAAGATCTAAAGGTCCAAAAACTTTGCAATCATCAACAACATGAATTAATCCATGTACATTGTGTGAAGTGTATTTTGCTCCATAAATGACTTTAAATTGTTTCACACAATATATTAATAATGAACATGCATATTCTTAATACTTTGTATATAAATTAGCATTAATTAAAATTCTAACAGCAATATGTAAAAATATAAAATGTAAGTATTTTGTGTCAGATGAAAGGATATTTTTTAAAACAACTGGACCACAATACAATAAAAAAAATCTAAATTCAGTTGCTTTCCAGCGTGCAACTTCATTTAAAGACCGGGTTTTTCTTACAAAATCAGGAGGAATACAAGATTTTATTTCAATGAGATAACTTGAAATAGATTGTATGTTGGTTTTTGATAATCTATGTGAAATAGGTCCAAAGAGCCATATATTTATTAGTTTTTTTACTACGCCAAGGCATATTAAATGCATGTCAAGAGGGAAACTTTTTACCATGTTAATCGAAGGTATTGTTTCTAAAATTGATGTTCCTGTATGATGTTCAGGTTGAACTCTATTACAAAAATTTTCATCCGTTCTTTCAAAATAATTTATTTCAAGATAACACACTCTGGCTTTTATATATTTTCCTCTTTGCATACATTTAGTACATGCAAAAAATCCAGTGTGACCTTTGCAAGAAGTAATGAGTGATTTTGCTGGAGCATCACATATAAATGCTTTAATTGCAAATGGTATAGCATGATTATTATAAATAAAACCATCTTCCGATAACTTTATAACTTCATCTGTAAAATCTTGTAAAAACAAATTTACATCATTAGGTTTTTCATAACCATGATAGATACCTATCACAGATACATATTGTGGATATTCAGATATTGAGCATAATATTGGATATATCTGACTACTGGAACTTTTGCTTAAAGGCAAACCATCAATATTAATAAACAAATTAATTTTTTCTGGCTGTTTTTCTAACAAATTAATTAAATTTTGAACTGCAAATTGAATTCCCATGTGTACATAAGTGCCTGAACCTACAGATTTGTAGGGTACATGTCGAGGAGTACAAAGTAAAGTTCTGGGATCTTGAGGCAAAGAAATATTTGTTTCTAATTTTAATAAATTTAATAAACTTCGTAAGGCGTTATGTGAAATATTATATGATATTGCCCATGTGATCGTAATTTATTAATAAAATTATTACTTTGATTATGTAAATTTTGATTTTCTATATTTTGTTGTGATATTGGAGTATCATTTTTAATAACATTATCAGAGTTATCAGAAGATAGGCTATATAAGTCATGTAAAACATTAAAGCAATCTGTATTAAAACAGTCCTCTGTTTTATAAGTACTATTACATTGGAAATCTGTATTTTTTGTAATTAAAACATTATCATTTATACAATCAGATTTAGAATTATTACAATTCTCCTGTGATAATGTAAAACATGTTGCGCTTTCTCTTTTAACATTTCTATAAAAAGTCGCTTTACTACGACGTTTCATTATATTTGTTCTTGGAAAAATTAATGTGGGATTCTTAATGATAAATTAATTGTTAAAAGAGCTTGTAAGAAATCAAGGGTTAGAAAATCTATCACTGTAAACAAATAATACAACGTGAGGAAATGATAATAATATTTATTGTTTTTGATAACAATTAATATATACTTACCTTCTCAATAAGAGCTTCTTTTTCTGTACAAGCTTACACACTTTTTATTTATCGTACACTATATACTATGAACGGACTCAACGGACTGTATGTACTTATTAATAAAAGCGGAAAAAAGATAATAAATGATTTCTGAACGCCATCTACATCTTAAATACATTTGAATATTCTGTGAACATTTATGGAATATAAACAATATATTCTTATAGCTGATTTTAACATGTTCTAGGTAGATTTATAGATTATTCTTTATAAACAAGGATATTCTATAGAGATGTATAGATGATTTCTTTGAGAATATTCTCAAAAAAATATTTTTGATGCTACATAGAATATTCATGCAATATTGTGTTATCTGGGATGAGACTGATGATGCTGAAAAAGAAAATAATCCAGTAAATGCAATATTAAAAAATAATAATAAAGATAAATTTTATTAATATATTTATATTTATTTTTAGACCCACCTCTCTCTCTCTCTCTGTGTGTGTGTGTGTGTGTGTGCGTGTGTGTTGCGTAGTATCTTAAGCATATTAACAATTTGTATTGTATTGATGGAACCGGCAGACCACGTTAATTTTTGCTAATCATTCTTCAATTTTTGGTAATATTCCATATAGGAGGAATCCTTATTAATCTATAGCGTCTTTTAAATTGTAAATTATTATAAAAGGGTTTTAAAGTCCATCACGAATGTATCGTTTTCGTACACGTTCTCTACTTGAAAATCACGATCAATTAATATTTTCAATATCATCAATTTCTTCCATTAATTCCATAATCATTAATAATAAGCTTATCTTAAAGTCATGTACGACTGACTTGAAAACATAACCTTACTTTCTAACAGAGAGAAGGATGAGAGTGGTCATCCCCTCGATTTAGCTGCAACCGGAATTCAAAGCGCCTCTATGTGCACAAAACGTGCACATTGAATTACGTAGCCATTTAACCACGGTACGTGGTTCGATTCCGTGCTATGTGCACAGATGAGCGCCGGTAACACGTAGCTGTTAAAGGAGATGAGTTCGAGATCTTGCAGGGCCTTTTCTTTTTTTTTTTTTTTTTTTGTACGACTATATTTGTCAATTTAATGAAATCCTATTAATTATTGTGGAATAAAGAGATAAAATGCATTTCTCAAGCGTACGCGAGAAAATCGAAATTAAAAATACTGAGTGCCATATAAATACGTATGGAATAGAGCGTTATATCGAAGAGCGTGTGGCGTAGCGTTAAGGGGTTAGACCACGTACCGTCGAGGTTAGAAGTTCGATTCTCAAGGAGTAACTTTTTTTTTTAATATTTTTTTATTTTAAATAAATTTTTTTTTACCATAAAATGTAATTCTTACACAAAA
Organism: Nylanderia fulva; assembly: GCF_048542155.1. Taxonomy (NCBI): domain Eukaryota; kingdom Metazoa; phylum Arthropoda; class Insecta; order Hymenoptera; family Formicidae; genus Nylanderia; species Nylanderia fulva. The sequence goes on along the minus strand of NW_028190820.1, from coordinate 13,230 downwards.
TAAATGTAAATAACACGATTTATTTACTTATAACACGTATATTACAAAAATGCATTTTTCTTTGCCTCAAAAGGCTGTGAAAAGCCGTCTGTAGAATAGCTGTATGCGATAGGAACTTGTATGATTATCTGTTTAATTAAAAATTATCCGATTTATGTCGTGTTTGGTGTCGTTGAAATCGCAAAAATCTCAATAATCCATTAATATTATTTTTGAATAGATAAAATGCGAAATAAAGGTTTTAGTTTTTCACTTATAAGATGTTTATATTTGTGAATTGCCGTGGATGGGGAAGCCTATTGTTCGAGAGTTTGGAACGTTCTTTGATCTCAATACTCGGGCGCTCGGGCCCGCTTATCTTTTCGAGCTCATCTCACAACTCGTCGTGTGCGAGAGAAAGCGAGACTGCGAGTATAGAGCGAGTGAGAGGACCTATCATCAAAGAACGAATAAATTTTGCAAATTATTTGTATTAATTCGGAATGTTTTTTTTATTTCAGATGGGAACAAAGAGATTTACATTTTATAAAACAAACTATAATAGAACAGGCTTTGACCTTAAATAAATTTGGTTCAAATAATGTTTATAAAAAATATTTGGACAATAAATACGGTAAAGTGTCCGATTTTATCATCGATAAAATGAAGAAAGTATTAAATTCGGTCAATAAAATATAAGAGAAAGTATATTTTTTTTTGGAAAGCCTTATTTTTAAATAATAGTTTAAGTACTTTTTTAGTTAAAAATAAATTAATTAAAATTTTTACTATAAATAAAATAACAAGATATACAAAATACAAACACATATAGGTATAACTAAAATCTTTACTTTCGAAAAGTCACAGTTGTTTTTCGACATATTTGTTGACCAAAAATGTCTCCAAGTAATCTTACAATAAAATACTGCTATTAACAGTGTCCAATAATAATTTAATGGCACTCATTGGTCGTATATATGTATACGTATATATTCACAAATATGTTTCGGCAGTGCAGCGCGTGGCCTTATATCCTTACTCAGCGGAACTCTAACTGCGAGAAAAGACGCCGCGTAGCGGCGAAAGCACAAACGAGTGCACGACTTTACGGACGGTTTTCCGCGAGTGCTTTCGCGCGCAGTCTTGTCTGGCGGTGTAGCATATGTTACAGGCGTTTTACTATGAAAATATAATTGTGGCTTAAAGAGATTCTGAACGCCTTTGTTGTTTTTTTCCTGTTTTATCGTCAAAATGTGATGTTAGATAAACTATAAATCTATTTATTGGCTATACGGATTGTTTTTTACTTAAAATTAGACTAGACCGGATTTCACATTGAATAAAAGAATATAAGTGAATGTTTAGATATCAATTTGGAAGCCTAGTAAACGAGAGTATTTCATTCTACATTTGCATGTGTACACGAAAATGTAGGATGAGTTTTCTCATTTACTAGGCTTCCAAATTGATATCTAAACATACACTTATATTTCTTTATCCAATGCCAAATCTGGCCTGGTCTTATTTTGTATGAACAAACTGCCAATAAAAAGAATAACCTATTTATACTTTATCTAACCTCACATTTTTGTCGATAAAACAGGAAAAAAAACAAACTCACCCCAGCATCCCCTTAAGGGGATGCCGGAACGTTGGCCGAACTCCGACGGGTTAGCGCCCTCATTTGAGAGGAACTAAAATTGTCGATAATTACCGACAATTTTAATTCCGCTATTATCGACAGTAATATATATATGTCAAAAAGCCATTTTAGTGTGTTCAACATATTGAAATCAGACAACATAATATATTTTTACTGTCAAATCATCTCGCACACGCATCTAAGCGTGTCAATGAATATAAAACATACATATATAAATGTGTCTCTTTATGACATAGTTGAACACAATTTTAATATTGCTCTTTTATATATTTTGATGATATATGCATATTTTCATGTATTTTTCAAAGAAAATATACAATCTACTATATATATATATATATATATATATATATATATACAAGGTGGTTCAAAAGTCCGGCAACGGTCAATTATGTCCAAGAAATAGTGGTCTTATGAATAAAATATAAAAATTGCAGGGTTCAACCCGGGAAAAATTTTTTATATATAATTATATCTAAATAATTATATAATTATACATAATTATATGTGAAATATGTTTATTTTATATATAATTAAATTTATTTATATATAAATTATGAAGTTCATGTATAATCTCATGTCAAGTTATATATGAAACATTATATATATTTATATATGTGAATACTTATTTATTATATATACAATATATATATATATATTTATATAAGTATATGTATATAAAAAGCTCTTTTATCTAATTATATATAGACATATTTCATATTTAATTTTGCAATTATATGTATAATTTTATATATTTCTATATAATTTTATATTGTTATATATAAAAATTGTTTCTAGGAAAAATAAGATATTTTATGGTGACCTTGACTTTGACGTAGGGGTCAAATTTAGAGGTCATTTCAAGATCAACTTTTATTAAACAAAACCCTCTATTTTTATTAGATATTCTTGTAGCTTATCTCGAGAATTTTCCAAAACACTAATAAAATATTTTTTGATGTACTTATTGAGTTATAAAGGTTTGAAGTGAACAATTCTTTTATAAAATTGACAATATCTTGTAAAACATTCAATTTTCATTATACATTTATACTTTTTATGCACGGAATAATAAGACCAATCAATAGGTAAAGAAAACACAGTTGCAAAAGACGTATGTAGTTTTCAAGAAGCAACTGCCCAGCAAACATTATAATTGCTATATAACACGTAAATAACGTGCATGTAACATGTAACATACACGTTAGTTGTAATTTCCCACTTATGGATTCTATTATTTATTGTAATTATAGATAGGATAGTGACTTAGCGAAAGATTATCTTTCGGCATCCTACAATATCGATGCTATCTGAGATGTAATTACAATATATAAATAACATATGTCATATTACAAATGTTACATCTATGAATGAGAAATTACCGTATATGTTACATGTAACATGCACGTTATATAGTATTATATACATGTAACATAGCAGCTATATTTTGTGTTTGCTGAGTGCATTTTCTTTACACCAAATTGGTCTCATTATTATGTGCATAAAAATAAAAAGTATGATAACGTAAAACTGAATATTTTACAAAGATATAATTTTATGTCAAACAATTGTTTCGAATCTTTATAATTCAAAAAGTACTTCATGAAAAAATGTTTTATTATAATGCTTTGGAAAGCTGTTGAGATAAGCTACAAGAATATCTAATAAAAAATAAAAGTTTTTAAAAAGTTGACCTATAAATGATATCAAAATTTGACACCTAGGTAAAAGTCAACACCTTTAGTATTTTTTTCATAAGACCACTATTTTCGGAGATAATTGGCCATTGCCAGATTTTTTAATCACCATGTACATATTATATATATGTTTATGCATGGATATATGCATCTATATACATGTATATATATGTATATATTTCTTACATATATAAATGCATGCATAAATGCATACATATACATATACAAATACATATACACATACATGTATACACATACGTGTATGGTATAAGCATACGTGTATTGTATGCAGTACGCACAATTCGCTTTTCTTCTCTTATCAATAATTGAGAAAATAGCAAATATATTCAAATAACTAGCTGTATATTTTTATATAATATAACAGAATATTATATAATATACAAAACATTTTTATGCATATATAGAATGAAATGGGCCCCTCCATCGCCCATTCCCGTGAGAACGCAACCATAATATATGTATTTTTTTCGTCTCTCCGATTTTTGCAAATGAGACATTTGTATTAGACATTTTTTTGCAACAATATTTATTAGAATTACACATTTCTAGTATAATGATAAAATTTTATTAGTTAGGAAAAAATGACAGTTTATTTTCTGCTATTATTTTTAAGAAATGTTGTCTCATACGTTTAACATCAGCAGAATATGTCTCATTACAAGGATTTTCTCCTAAAGCTATAGTTGTAGCAAATGCGGCAGCAAAGATTCCACAACATATACCATCAGGTTGTGTTTAAACGTTTTCAAATATTATATTATTTTTATTTATTTGTGGATAACGGCGAATAAATGTAATTTTTTTCTTTAGCCTTCAATGTTTCGTATGTACAGCTAGATAGATTGTCGTACACTCGAAGCTTGGTGCCGTCAAAAGAAATACATCGCCAGTGATTACTGCAATTTTCTCCAATAATTTGTAAGCTTTTGTCGTTACAACTTGCTTCAATTATATGAGGATATAAAATATCTTTTTTTAATAACTAGAACGCACATGCAAATCGTTCTGGGAGAAGATATTTTAGAAACAACTAACAGACGAATAAATCGTCTCTGATATAAAATATCTTTTTTTAATAACCAGAACGCACATGCAAATCGTTCTGGGAGAAGATATTTTAGAAGCAACTAACAGACGAATAAATCGTCTCTGATATAAAATATCTTTTTTTAATAACCAGAACGCACATGCAAATCGTTCTGGGAGAAGATATTTTAGAAGCAACTAACAGACGAATAAATCGTCTCTGATATAAAATATCTTTTTTTAATAACCAGAACGCACATGCAAATCGTTCTGGAAGAAGATATTTTAGAAGCAACTAACAGACGAATAAATCGTCTCTGATATAAAATCTTTTTTTTAATAACCAGAACGCACATGCAAATCGTTCTGGGAGAAGATATTTTAGAATCAACTAACAGATGAATAAATCGTCTCTGATGTAAAATATCTTTTTTTAATAACCAGAACGCACATGCAAATCGTTCTGGGAGAAGATATTTTTAAAGCAACTAACAGACGAATAAATCGTCTCTGATGTAAAATATCTTTTTTTAATAACCAGAACGCACATGCAAATCGTTCTGGAAGAAGATATTTTAGAAGCAACTAACAGACGAATAAATCGTCTCTGATATAAAATATCTTTTTTTTAATAACCAGAACGCACATGCAAATCGTTCTGGGAGAAGATATTTTAGAAGCAACTAACAGATGAATAAATCGTCTCTGATGTAAAATATCTTTTTTTAATAACCAGAACGCACATGCAAATCGTTCTGGGAGAAGATATTTTTAAAGCAACTAACAGACGAATAAATCGTCTCTGATGTAAAATATCTTTTTTTAATAACCAGAACGCACATGCGCGCAAATCGTTCTGGAAGAAGATATTTTAGAAGCAACTAACAGACGAATAAATCGTCTCTGATGTAAAATATCTTTTTTTAATAACCAGAACGCACATGCAAATCGTTCTGGAAGAAGATATTTTAGAAGCAACTAACAGACGAATAAATCGTCTCTGATATAAAATATCTTTTTTTTAATAACCAGAACGCACATGCAAATCGTTCTGGGAGAAGATATTTTAGAAGCAACTAACAGACGAATAAATCGTCTCTGATGTAAAATATCTTTTTTTAATAACCAGAACGCACATGCGCAAATCGTTCTGGGAGAAGATATTTTAGAAGCAACTAACAGACGAATAAATCGTCTCTGATGTAAAATATCTTTTTTTAATAACCAGAACGCACATGCGCAAATCGTTCTGGGAGAAGATATTTTAGAAGCAACTAACAGACGAATAAATCGTCTTTGATGTAAAATATCTTTTTTTAATAACCAGAACGCACATGCAAATCGTTCTGGAAGAAGATATTTTAAAGCAACTAACAGACGAATAAATCGTCTCTGATGTAAAATATCTTTTTTTAATAACCAGAACGCACATGCAAATCGTTCTGGGAGAAGATATTTTTAAAGCAACTAACAGACGAATAAATCGTCTCTGATATAAAATATCTTTTTTTAATAACCAGAACGCACATGCAAATCGTTCTGGGAGAAGATATTTTTAAAGCAACTAGCAAACGAATGGATCATCTTTGGCATGAAATATCTTTTTTTGTTACTACTGCAACTTTATAACTATTATTATTACTATTGTACTATTGTAACTACTATTTATTATTACTATAATATTTCTACTACTAACAACTATTTAAAATAAGCAAGAGACTGCTTTATTTTTCAGAAATTGTTACTTTTAGAAAATATGTATATATATATTATGTAAAAAAAATTTATAACAATTGAACCTCATAAATATTGAATAAGAATGAAGGAGGTGTCATTAGAATATCGCAAAAATTTTATAGATGGAGAAAATCTTGCAAATTTTAGAATCATCTTTATTTTTCGAATGATCTCAAGAATACAAAGTTTTACTGTGGATATCACGTTGCAGGACATCCTGCGTATATATACACATACATACATACATTCATATACAGGGTGTCCCATAATTCGCGAACCACCGGGAATGGGCAGATAGAGCGTGTTAAATTGAATAGAAAAGTCCTGTATCATTTTGCGATATTCGCAATAATTATTAAGTTATTTATTAAAATATCTAAACGAATAAGCAGGTAGAAAGCATTATTTGATCGAGAGGCGGTGTCATGCAGCAAGCGGCGACCAATGTAGTGGCGCCGAAAAGTAAGATGATACTTTTGATACTAAGCGGCATATAACAAATAAGTGCACCCCGACGTGAGAGGCAAGGGGACTCACAATAATCAAGCACCCCGACGTGAGAGGCAAGGGGACTCGCAATAATCAAGCACCCCGACGTGAGAGGCAAGGGGACTCACGATAATCAAGCACCCCGACGTGAGAGGCAAGGGGACTCACGATAATCAAGCACCCCGACGTGAGAGGCAAGGGGACTCACGATAATCAGGCACCCCGACGTGAGAGGCAAGGGGACTCACGATAATCAAGCACCCCGACGTGAGAGGCAAGGGGACTCACGATAATCAAGCACCCCGACGTGAGAGGCAAGGGGACTCACGATAATCAGGCACCCCGACGTGAGAGGCAAGGGGACTCACAATAATCAAGCACCCCGACGTGAGAGGCAAGGGGACTCGCAATAATCAAGCACCCTAAAGGAAACAGAACTTACTACGTCCACGTCGTTGTTTCCGGGTAACGCTAAAAGTAAGATGAAAGTGCTTTTGACCTTGATATGACCTTCAAAAGGTCAGGTCGAAAAACTAAAAAATCCTTATGCTCATGTAAAAAGTGCCATTGTTTAAGAGTCCATTGTCAAGAAACGGATTCTGCGGTCAAAAATAGGGTTTACTAATAAAAAAATGCGTTATAAACCTCAAACAACCTTGAAAATTGACCTCAAGGTCAAGCTAGTCAAAGTGATTTACACTTTTACAATTCATTGACTTTGTTTAAGCATTATGCACATTTGTGTTACCCAGAAAACCACGTCATTTCAGAAAAAGTACACCAGATCGTTTTTCAGGCATTTCATCTTTATTTTTGACCTTTCCAAGGTCGCAAAAACAATTTTTTTATAAGACAAGTTTGATGTAAAATTTTTCGCTCTTTCAAAATCCGCAGTCAAAAATAGGGTGTCCCATTTAAAAAAAACCATCGTGACCTTAAAATAACCTTCAAAATTGACCTCAAAGTCAAAACCAATGGTACAATTGAATGACCCTCTCTGTCCTGGTCAACTTTTATCTAAACCATTTTTTCGTAGATACCGTAATTTGGAAGATATTCGGGTCCATAGATTAAAATGACTCACCCTGTATACGCAGGATGTCCTGCAACGTGATATCCACAGTGAAACTTTGTATTCTTGAGATCATTCAAAAAATAAAGATAATTTTAAAATTTGCAAAATTTTTTTATCTATAAATTTTTTGCGATATTCTAATGATACACCCTTTATTCTTATATATATATATATACACACACACACGCGCACACACACACACACACACACACACACACACACACACACACATACACACACACACACGCACGCGCACGCGCACGCACGCACGCACACACACACGCACGCACACACACACACACACACACACACACACATATATATACAGGGTATCCCAAAAAGATCGGAACACTGAAAAATCTCGAAAAGTATACGTTTTACAGAAAAAAGTTTTAGACAAAAGTTATAAAAAATCTATTCATTGATCTGATCAGTTTGACCTTGGACAGTGTTACCAAGGTCAGAATAAGGTTACCTTAAATTTCTTAGATGGAATCCTATATTTTTTATTACATATTCTTGTAGCTTATCTCGAGGGCTTTC
>NW_028190818.1:25000-51652 GCF_048542155.1 Nylanderia fulva | reverse complement strand
CCGCTGCCCCGCGACAACGGGGAGGGCGCGCGTCGACGAACGTCGTGGGTGCTGCACACACGCGTGCGCGGGCATAGGTTACCACCGGTTCGCGCTCAACGCCGAATCGACGCTCTGTGTGTGTGTGGCCGGAGAATGGCACACACACGAGCGTGATCGCGAAGCGTCTCGCTCCGAATCGTCGTCGAACACCGCCGGGCGCGCTGCTCTGCTTGCCGACTACTTTCGGTCAGAGAGGCGCGACGGCGTCCGTCGTTATATCAAAACACAACAACAAATTCCGTCAAATCCGTTATTTTCTTTTTCTCTGAGAGCGCCTTTTCAGCGCGTCCATTCAGTCGCCGACTGCTGCGAGCGCGCGTCTCTCCCAAAAGAGAGGACTCTCGACGCAGAGCAGGACCTCCGGAACGTTAATGATCCTTCCGCAGGTTCACCTACGGAAACCTTGTTACGACTTTTTACTTCCTCTAAATGATCAAGTTTGGTCATCTTCCCGGCAACATCGGCAATGCCGAGACATTGCCGCGCACCAGTCCGAAGACCTCACTAAATCATTCAATCGGTAGTAGCGACGGGCGGTGTGTACAAAGGGCAGGGACGTAATCAACGCGAGCTTATGACTCGCGCTTACTGGGAATTCCTCGTTCATAGGGAACAATTGCAAGCCCCAATCCCTAGCACGAAGGAGGTTCAGCGGGTTACCCGGGCCTTTCGGCCAGGGAACACACGCTGATTCCTTCAGTGTAGCGCGCGTGCGGCCCAGAACATCTAAGGGCATCACAGACCTGTTATTGCTCAATCTCGTGCGGCTAGAAGCCGCCTGTCCCTCTAAGAAGATTTGTTTGTACGTTGGTAGTAAAAACCCGCCAGCCGAAGCCGGGGGCCTTCGCGATACCATAAGGTACGCCTATTTAGCAGGCTAGAGTCTCGTTCGTTATCAGAATTAACCAGACAAATCGCTCCACCAACTAAGAACGGCCATGCACCACCACCCACCGAATCAAGAAAGAGCTATCAATCGGTCAATCCTTCCGGTGTCTGGGCCTGGTGAGGTTTCCCGTGTTGAGTCAAATTAAGCCGCAGGCTCCACTCCTGGTGGTGCCCTTCCGTCAATTCCTTTAAGTTTCAGCTTTGCAACCATACTTCCCTCGGAACCCAAAAGCTTTGGTTTCCCGGAAGCAGCCCGCCGAGTCATCGGAGGAACTTCGGCGGATCGCTAGCTGGCATCGTTTATGGTTAGAACTAGGGCGGTATCTGATCGCCTTCGAACCTCTAACTTTCGTTCTTGATTAATGAATGAGGGAGAGAATGAGAGCGTTGCGGAAGTGAGTGAGATAGCGTATATGAGAGTAATTGGTGCGAGACTCCGTAAATTCCTGTTTACGGAGACGAACAAAATTTCAAAGAGTGCGAGTGAGAAAATACTGGACATTGTGGGAGAATATGAGAAACAGATGATGAAAATGTTGTGCAAAAATGAGAGAATACAGGGGAAACTGGATGAGTGTATGCGTCGAGCGAGTCGGGATTTAGCCTACGGCGGAAGTGGAATGAGCTATGCGAGCGTGAGTGCGAAAAATGTTGAAAAGAGCGTGATTGAAAAGGTACAGGAAGTGTATGTGAAAACGAATGAAAACGAAAGAGAAGAGTTATGCGGTAATAGTGAGAGCGGATGATGCAAGTGCGAGTGTGACAAGTGAGGAAGTAAAGGAGAGAATGATGAAGCATGTGAGCAAGTCACTGAATGTGCGTGTGAAAGCGGTGAGGAAAGTGAGGAATGGAGGTGTAGCGATTGAGACGATGAGCGAGAGTGAGTTGAAAAGAATAAGAGAGTGTGGTCAGTTTAAGAATGCTGGCCTAAAGGTTGAGCTGCCTCGCAAGATAGGCCCAAAGATCATCTTGTACGATGTGCCGAATGATATGGCGAGTGAAGTGTTAATGAGAGAAATGTATGAGAGGAGCTTGAAAGGGCGAGTGGATGAGAGAGTATTTATGGAACGTGTGCGTGTTGTGAGTAGGAATGCGAAGAAAGATGCAACCTGCGGAAATGTGATATTAGAAGTTACGAGTGCAATAAGAAATGTGCTCTGTAGTGACGGACGAGTGTTTGTGCATTGGAAGGCCTTTAGGGTGAAAGAGTTTTTCAGTGTTCTGAGGTGCCACAAGTGCTTCGCATTTGGGCACATGATGCGGCAATGCACCGAAAAGGAAAGACTGTGCCAAAAATGTGGATGTGTAGGACACATGATGAGAGATTGTAAAAAGGAAAGTGTGTGTAGAAACTGTAAACTGAAAAGGAGCAAATGTGATCACTCGGTTCTGTCCGAAGTGTGTCCGGAATACGTGAGAGCGTTAGAGAGAGAGAAAGCGAGAATAAATGACGAATGAATGGTGCGTGAATGTGGTGCAGTATAACTGCCAGAGAGCGTATGCGGTTATGTGTGATCTGGGTGAGATGATGCGCGAACGTCGAGTGAGTGTAGCACTGCTGCAAGAACCGTATGAAAGGCATGGACGTGTGGTGGGCTTGCCCATAAATATGGATGTGATTGTGTGCGAAAGTGGGACGGTGAAAACAGCAGTGGTGGTAAATGACTTTAGGTTAGACGTGATGTGCGTGAGAGAGTGTACGAATAAACTTGGAGTGAGTGTGTGGTTGAAGGGGGACTTTGGCGAAATGTATGTGGTGTCCATGTATTGCCAGTATGGTAAGTGTATCGAGCCGTACTTGGCGTACATGGACAGAGTATGTGAGACGGCCGGGAGAAAGCGTCTGCTGATAGGTATGGATGCGAATGCCGTCTCTCCCTTGTGGTATAGCAAGGGTGGAGGCAGCAGAGAGAGTGAAGCGCGTGGTAGAATGATTGAGGAATGGATGATTGCGAGCGGGATGAATGTTGTTGTATGAGCCAAGCGAGTTTTACTCGTTCAGCGGGCCGAATGGGGAGAGTGACATCGATGTTACTTTCGTGAACGGCGTAAATGGAGGGTGCCGGTATGAGTGGGAAGTAAAGCCGACTGGGGAGTGAGTGACCATAACGTATTGTTAATACGGATGGTACACAGAGAGAATGTAGGTACGAATGAGGGCATGCGTAGATGGGTGTGCAAGGACGTAGACTGGGAAGGATATATGTGTGATATGCGAAAGAGTGCGTTAGAGGATGCAGCGAGCGCCATAGACAAAGCGGATGCGCAGAGCTGTGTAGAGCAAATGATGAAATGGATCCATAGTGCAAATGATCGATGGATGAAGAGGTGTAAACCTGTGTATGCTAGGAAGCTTGTGTGGTGGACGGATGAGCCTGAGAAACTGAAGAAGGTTGTAGGAAGGAACAGACGTGCCTACCAGCGTGCGAGAAAAAAGAATGGAAGCAGAGTGGAAGAAAGAATGAATGAATATAAGTATGTTTTGCGGGAGTATAAGGAGGAAATGCGAAGAGTGAAAGAGGAGAATTGGAAGCGATTTGTGTGCGTGACTGGGAAGAGGGATCCATGGAGCGATGTATATAAGGTGTGCATGGGAAAGCGTGATAGGGTAAGATTAAGTGGCATAAAAGTGGGTGATAGAGTGACGAGTACATAAAAAGAAAGCGCGGATGAGCTAATGAAGAGATTCTTCCCGGCAGCAAGGACGAACGTGGCGATAGACGCCAGGGGAGACGTGAGGGAGGAAGAAAAGCAGTTTGAATGGGGCGAAGTGGATGTGGCAGTGAGATCGATGAAAGTGGGTAAGGCACCTGGTATGGATGGTGTGAGTGCTGAGATGTTGCGAGCGATTTGGCGTGCTGTCCCGGTATGGATGAAAAGAATGTATGATGTATGTCTGAATACAGCGTGTTTCCCCCCGGCGTGGAAGACTGCGCTGGTGGTAGTGTTATTGAAGTCTCCCGATAAACCTAGGTCGGACCCTGGGTCTTATAGGCCCATTTGACTGCTGTCCGTGCTGGGGAAAGTGTTGGAGCGAATGACGGTTGGAAGACTCGAGCGAACGATGTGTGGAAGAATGTGTGACGCCCAGTACGGATTCGTAAGGAATCGGTCGACCGAGGATGCATGGAATCGAGTGCATGACTGGGTGAATGGGTCGGAGAGAAAGTATGTGTTAGGAGTGTTCGTGGACTTCAAAGGAACGTTTGATAACCTAGAGTGGGAATGTGTGATCGAGAAATTGCGTGAGGTTGAATGTGAAGAAATTGAATTATGGAAGAGCTATTTTAGCGGCAGGCGTGTATGCATGATGGGTGCGTGTGACACAGTGTGGAAAGACGTAAAGCGTGGCTGCCCGCAGGGCTCCATCTGTGATCCATTTATATGGAACCTAATAATGGATGAACTGTTGTGGCGGCTGCGTGAGAGTGAATGTAAAGTGGTTGCGTACGCGGATGACTTGTTGTTGGTCGTGGAAGGATAGAGCCGAGCGGAGTTGGAGAGAAAGGGTACTAAGTGGATGAGAATGGTGTACGAATGGGGAGTGAAAGTAGGTGTGAGTGTGTCTGAGAACAAGACTGTGATGATGTTGATGAAAGGTAGTATGGCTGGGACGAGGCCTCCCAATGTACGAGTGAATGATAGATGCGTGAGGTATGCGAGGAGCGTGAAATATCTGGGTGTTTGTGTGAGTAAAAGGATGAACTACAGGTTGCATCTGGAGTATCTGAGAAAGAAATGTATGAATGTGGTGGGAAAATTAAGACGCGTGTTGAGAAGTGAGTGGGGTTTGCGAAAGAAAGCTGTGACTGTGTTGTACAAAGGTCTGTTCATGTCGTGTGTGATGTATGGAGCGAGTGTATGATATAGAGTAGATGAGATTTGATTATGCGAGGGAGCTCATAAATAGGTGCCAGCGAGTGGTGTTGAGTGCGTGTCTGAATGTATGTAGAACGGTCTCCACGGCGGCCATGCAAGTCCTTATGGGTGGCTTGCCGTGGGACCTGGAGTGCGTGAGAAGAGGAGTGTTGTATAAGGTGAGAAAGGGAATTAGTATGAGTGAGTATAATGTAGTGAATGATAGTGACTTGCGTGAGAAAGGTGTGGAAGGATGTATGGAATTGGTGAGTGAAAGGCTGTATGAGATGTGGCAGAATAGATGGAATAAGTGCGAGAAAGGAAGAGTGACGTATGAATTTATAAAGAATGTAAGGTTCGCGGGTGAGTGCCGAGAGTTCGAGCCTAGCTTGAGCCTGGGCTATATCCTGACAGGGCATGGAAGTTTGAATGAATTCCTGTATAAGCGTGGTCTGTCTGAGAGTGAGAGCTGTGCATGCGGAGCGGAGAGAGAGAATTAAAAGCATGTGTTGGTTGAGTGTCCAATGTATGGTGATGTGAGGAACCTGAGTGAGTGGGGTGTGATTGTGCGAGAAAATGGCAGTGTGGATGTGAGTCGCATGTTGGAATGTAAGGAAAAGTATGAAAGTGTTGGTGTGTATGCGAAGATTGTATTTCAGAGAAGGAGGGCGATGCTGAAAGGAGGATAAGAGAAGCCGATGTTCCCGAGGAACATAGGCCGACCACTGCCTGGGAGGTGTAGGCCTCCGAAAGCTGGGAGTGGTCTCGGCCACGAAGATCCAACCAGTGATCTTGACTGGTACCACGGGAGTCGGGTTGCCCAGGGGGATTCGTCCCTCGTCCCGGCAATTGAGGTCGGACTCGTGGGGGTAGTGGTTGAAGCCGCATGCTGGTTAGGGGCTCTCGGGCCTCGACGGGTGAGCAGCGTATCTGCTCGGGCACCAGTCCTGCACAGCTGGTAGAGCGTTGGACAGGCGCTCGCCCCAACCGGTGTGTTGCCGAAGAGTCCTACAAACTCGGAGGCGCTACTGGTAGTTCCTGGCCTGCTGGAACGAGCTGATTGGGCTTATCCCAATTCCGCACCCATGGGGGTCGTGTGATTAAGCTCTCTGAGCAGGTACCGCACGTTAAATCAACCACGGACATCTGTTCCTATCTACTTTCCCCAGGAGGCTACTGACGATTCGACAGTAGTACGGGCATGACGCACCCGGGGCCCCGAGGTCCCTTTCAAGCCAGGATGGGAGGCATCGTGTCTGGGGCTGCATGGCCGCGGGGAGGTTAAGTTGCGCGACCGCAAACGATCCCCCAGGGGCACCTGGCGCAACCTCTGTGGTATATATGTCGCCTTACCCAGGTGATGGAGGCTCTGCCTGAGTGGACATTTTTTTTCCTGCCATACTCGTGGGATATACATGGAAAGAACAAAACTCAAACAAAAACACAAAAACTTGGCTGATACTACTGGTAACGACTAATGCTGGCACGAAAGTAACCGTAACTCTGAACGCCGAAAAAGAGAGAAAAAGAGAATTGCTGTTTGCGCGAAGGGGATCTGTAAGTAGATCACCACCTCCTTCGGGTAGTACCCAAAAAGACACTGAAGAGACGCATGAAGGGAACACAAGGCTGAGTGATTCTGAAAATGAGAAGGATGGATATGAAAGATTAGAACAGAGCACAGGAGTAAATGAAGTAGAGGAGATGATGGAGACAAAGGAACAGCTCGAGACATTCCCCATACAGCACAGATTATTGCAATTATATTGCAGCAACGTTGCAATGTTGCAAGTTGCAATGCAACATTATAAAGACATTGCAGAGATATAAGTGCACAAAATTCCAGCACACTTGTAGCAACATGACATTAATATTTCGGAAATATTGCATGTAATCCAAATTCTATAATTTATATATTGTAATATATATATAAATTAACTACAACGTATTTTCATTAATGATTTATTTACATTTATATACCTGTATATGCAACATTAGTTTATGGTTGCAATAACAATGCATTATTGCAAACTCATAACATATTGCAATATTGTTGTAATATTTTGTTGCAATCTTCCAAAAAGCGGACATTTTAACATTGCTGCAATTCAACAGCAATGATGTAGCAATATTTTGCAGTGAAGTTGCAATATTGCAATATTGCGGTGAAAGATTGTTGTAAAGTTTTTGCAATCTATCGGTGCTGTATGGGTCATGTTTAATGATAACAACAAAATAACAAAATCTGCAATAAAATACATATTGTCCAAATGGGCAGTACTAGAAAATAGACTACATAATGTAGTTTTAGAAAAAGAAAAATGGAAAGCTGCTTACCAAGCTGTTGCTGACTTGAGGCCTAAAGGACTCTCCTATGCCAATGTTACGGCAGGAACTCCAAGGACTGCTACAGGTGCTGTAAAAGAAAAAGAAAGGAGGTCAGATACAACGCACAAAGTAGTACTAATTAAACCTATAAAAGAAGACGAAGATGCGAGAACGAATAGTGAAATAAAGAAGGAGGTTATAAAGGAACTGACAAGTACAAATAAAAGGCTGAGGATAAAGGCAATAAGGCAAATGAGAGGAAAAGGAGTAGTGGTGGAGGTGGATGTAAGAGACGGGGACTTTGTGAAAAGAATAAACCTAACAACAAAGAAATTGAAAGTAGAGGAGCCAAGGAAAATAAATCCTACTCTTATAATTTATGACGTAGACAGGGAATATAAGTTTGAA
Organism: Nylanderia fulva; assembly: GCF_048542155.1. Lineage (NCBI taxonomy): Eukaryota > Metazoa > Arthropoda > Insecta > Hymenoptera > Formicidae > Nylanderia > Nylanderia fulva. The sequence goes on along the minus strand of NW_028190818.1, from coordinate 44,128 downwards.
GATCTCAAAGAAGATTTCATACTTAAAAACTGTGACGATCCGGATCCAATCGAAATAGAAGAATACAAAAAGGATTGTGTGGGAGTAACTATGACTCTCTCGGTCCTCAAAGCAACACGCTGCGATGGTACTTAGAGAGAGTCGTGGTTGGTTCGTGATGCGCCAACGAAGTCCTCTAGTAAGGACCTTCAGCCTCTCACGTCCAAGTTGTACCTCCACCTCCTTGTGGTGCTCCCGGAAACGGCCTACTTTGAAAGTTTAAACTCGGTAGGTGTCGACTAAGAGAGTGTACAGCGAAGTGCGCCCCTAAGGGCTTTGGCCCATGCGCCTACGGTCATGGTGAGTTGTGGGGCTAAGAAAGACCGGGGTTTCTTGGGGGGCTCTCTGTTGTCAATCCGTTTGCCCCCCTACACGCAGTTAATTATGGAGAGAAATTTGAATGAGAATACTGTCCCGGGTTCTCGGATGGCCTGGGGACTGCGTGCGAGTGCTCGCTTGAGTGAGAGCGCGAGAGGTGCGGAGGACCCTGACGGGGTCGCAGCTGGTCCGTCGCAAACCACTATAAGGACCAGCCAGGCTGAAGTGGACAGCCTAGAGGAGGAAATGGTCAGCTGTGAGCAGTGTTCGGCGAGGTTCCGGAACATGCGTGGTCTTGGTGTCCACAAAGTACGTGCTCACCCACTACAAGCCAACAGTGCTATCAATGTTGACCGCGTAAAGGCCAGATGGTCAGTTGAGGAAACTAGACTCATGGCACGCGCTGAGGCTGAAGGCACCTTAGCCGGGGAGCTTTCCATTAACCAGTATCTGGAGACAAGGTTCCCCAATAGGAGTCTCGAAGCCATCAAGGGTAAACGGCAACAGGAGCCTTACCGAGTGATGGTTAGAGACTTCTGCCAAGAGATCAAATCGCGTCGCGCGATTGTGATCGATGAGGGCGATAGGGATGGTGCGGTGATGACACGAGCCGACACCATTCCTGCGGCCACTGAGGCTAGTACTGACGATCAAAGCGCACATCAGCCTTCCCCTGAACAAAGTTCTCAGAGGCTGCGGGACAAGATACAATCACTCGTAGAGCAGAGTGCGGCGTTCCGTAGCTACGAGGCTGATACTCTTGCTGGCACGGCAAGAGATGCTCTGACGGCGGGGAGGGTCGACGTCTTGGCTATCAAGAGATGGCTGGGCATGATCTTCCCTCGGCCGCTACAAGTGCGCCCTCCGCAACGCGTTTCGGCAAAGAAGCACTGTCCTCCAGTCAAGCGAGAGAGCAGGGAGCAGAGGAGAAAGAGGGAGTATGCAATTGTGCAATCCCTCTACATGAAGAACAAGAAGTCCTGTTTGTCGCGTATCCTCGAGGGCGACTCGGTGCGCGAGAGGCCGTCTGCTGTCGAATTCTTTAACTGCTGGCGCCCCATTATGGAGGCCTCCAGCGGTGCGGATGGAGACATGACGGACTTGCGTGAGTCGTTTGGGGAAGCGGCACAGGCTGCGAGTGCTGGCCGGGGCCGTACGTCAAGTTTGAGAGGGATTCACCTCGAAGGTCTCGGCGATGGCGCTGCCACGGATCCAGTTCCTGTGGCGGATAAGACCTTGCTCTGGGATTCTATAACACCTGCAGAGGTAAACAGGATTTCCGTAAGGACTGGCACTGCGCCCGGATGGACCAGATTACGCCGAGGATGTGGAACGCTGTTCCTGCGATTCTTCGTGCGCTTCTGTTCAATCTGCTGCTCCTGGCAGAGACGATCTCCTCGTCAATCGCCACAACCAGAACGGTGGCCATAACTCCTTGAGAAGGGGGGTATGTCCGATCGGCCAGGTCCGACGGAGTACCGTCCTCTCAGCATAAGATCCGTTATAACAAGACACTTCCACAAGATATTGGCAAAGAGATTGGCAGCCCTCGACATCTTCGACAAGCGCCAAAGGGGGTTCCGGCCGGTGGACGGGGTATGTGAGAACGTCACAGTCCTTTCATCCGTGCTTTGGGACGCCCGGAGGCGTTGTCGTTCTCTGCATGTGGCGTGCGTTGATCTGTCGAAAGCTATCGATACGGTTGCGCACGCTGCTATTCATACGACTCTCGATGAGCTGGGGCTCCCTCGGGAGTTTAGAGAGTACGTAAGGGCTGTCTATTCGAATGCGCTGACCGAGTTGCAGGGGGTCAGCGCTGAGGAAGTGTCGGCCATCATGATTGGCCGTGGCGTGAGACAGGGTGATCCGTTGTCGCCCCTGCTGTTCAATCTGGTCGTAGATAGAGCACTAGGAATTCTCTCGGAGGACGTTGGCTATCGGTTGGGTGACCGGCTTATCAATGCGCTGGGCTACGCAGACGACATTGTGCTCCTGGTCTCTACCAGAGATGGTCTGCAGGAGAACTTGACACGGCTTCATGACGCCTTTATGCGAAATGGGCTCGAGATCAACGCGAGAAAGACCGGAGTGCTGTCCATGGTGGCGTCCGGCAGAGACAAGAAGGTGAAGGTGGACACCACACCTTATTTCACCGTGGGGGGGAGCGATGATACCGCAAAGATCCCTGGTCGATGTCTGGACGTATCTGGGCTGCGAATACACAGGTGCTAGGGAACTCGCAAGCGATCCACCCTTAGCTCAGGCCATCGAGCAACTCACGAGGGCACCTCTTAAGCCGCAACAGCGGCTGAGGTTGTTGCGTGACTGTCTCCTTCCACGGTATTATCACCGATGGACAGTGGGTACGGTCTCGGCCAAAACCCTCAAGGGTAAGAATATCATCGTACGCACCGCGGTGCGACGATGGCTGCGTTTTCCCCATGATGTTCCTGCTGGATACCTGCATGCGCCGATACAGAGTGGCGGGCTTGGAATGCCTCTATTGAGAACTTTGATCCCAATTCTGAAACATAACCGACTGCAGCGGTTGTGTCGGAGTACTCTACCCGCAGCATGCGCGGCTGCCGAAACCACGTATGTGGCTAGGCAGCTTGTCTGGTGTGAAAACCAGATGCGAGTGCGGGGTCACAGAGTGACTACGACCGCTGAGCTCAGACAGCAGTGTGCGGCCTGGTTGCGCGAGTCGTGCGATGGGAGTGGACTCAGAGAGGTTGCGGCCTCCAACCTGAGCTCCTACTGGGTATCGGCTGGCGCCGATGCCATCCCAGGTGCCGACTACGTGCACTATCACCACATACGAGCTAACTGCATACCGTCTAGAGCGAGATGCTTCCGAGGTCGTGATGGGCGCGATAATCGCTGTCGTGCCGGTTGTCCCGAAACCGAGACGCCGGCTCACTGCGTGCAACGCTGCTTCAGAACGCACGGAGGGAAAATCCTGCGGCATGACGACCTATGCCGTCAAGTTGGTGGCTATTTACAGCAGAAGGGATGGCGCGTCGATGCGGAACAAGCGTATTCGACGTCTGCCGGCCGGAGGCGGCCCGACCTGACCATCGCTAAGGGTGGTGAGGCAGTGGTCGTAGACGCGCAGGTAGTGTCTAGCAAAACCGCGTTGGAGATGTCCCACGAGCGTAAGGTGGAAAAGTACCGGTCATGTAATGATCTGGCAGCCGCTGTGGCGGAGCGCACAGGAGTACCACGAAATAATGTTCGTTTTACCGCCATTACTATTTCGTGGCAAGGTGTCTGGAGCTCGCGAAGCGAGTCTGAGTTGCGGGGGCTGGGTTTAACGTCCGCCCAGCTCCGAACGTTGACGACTCGGGTCTTGTGGGGCTCATGGCTGGAAACGTTTTAACGCAATGACATCGCGTTATAACGAGAGAAGACGGAACGTGGCCTCATCTAATGGTGCATGATGGATGGCGCGTAGAGTTGGGGGCCTCCGCATCATTCGCGCGAGTTTGAATGTTTGCGTGAATGGTCGAGGTGAAATACGAGCTGCCTTTAGCTAGCTCCGACCTTCACGATCCAGGGTGTTGACTGCGAACACCAACAGTAAACAGCTCTGCAATATCGCTGTCGGTGGCGACTTGGCGACTGTGATTTTGTAGCAGTCGTCGCGCACCGTAGGCGAAACAGCCAAATGCCTCGTCATCTAATTAGTGACGCGCCATCGCCACCCTCCCCTGACCCCTTTCCAGGCCCTTCTCGTCGGCCGCCCGCTGGGCCACGACGCCGCCCAACACCCGCTGCCCCTGTCCCTGCTCCCCGCAAGCCCCGCAATTCCCATGCCCACACTGTGATCGTGCGTTCACCACGAAGACCGGACTCGGCCTCCATCGCCGACGTGCACACGAGGCCATCGTCAACGAGGAGGTTAACGTCGAGAGGGTTAACCGCCAATGGAGCGACGAAGAGAAGCGCATGATGGCGAGGGAGAAGGCGCTTGCCGCGAATCGAGGCGTTAGGTTTATGAATCAACATCTGTTAACCGTCGTCCCGAATCGCACCCTTGATGCCATCAAGGGGATGCGTAAGAACGGCGGTTACCAGCGCCTCGTCGCGACGGCACTGGAGGATCTGGCAGCCGCATCATCGAGCGAGAGCTCGTTTCTCTCGGCCGGTGGCTCCAGTCCTCCCGTCTCCCCTCGACCCATCGCCATCTCTCCCCACGGGTCGCCTGGCTCGCCTCCGCTTTCTCCATCTTCTCCCGGCTGGGGTGATGCGTACGGCAGTTTTGCCGGTGCTATACGCGCGCTCATCCCGGTTGTGGAGGCCATCCAGGGATGGAAGTCCCATATCCTGATCCAGATCGGATCAGGAATTCTGGATGGCCAGCGGAGGACCTGGGCCCGTGGGTATTGAGTGTGTTCCCTCCGACGCTTCCTCGTGTGCGACCGCCCGTACGAAACCGTGTCGTCAATCCGGATAGAAAAGCGCGCCGCCGAGCGGAGTATGCGCGCGTCCAGCGCCTCTTCCGTTCGAGCATGTCGCGCGCGGCCAAGGAGATTCTGGATGGTGCCACTGAGGCGGACGTGGTTCCCGGTGTGCGGCAGATGGCCGCGCACTGGGGCCCGTTCGTAGCGCAGGAGTCCGCTCCTGTCGCACCGGCTCCGCGTCTTCCACCGAAAGCGGAGCTTAGTGGCACCTGGTCTCCAATCTCCTGTGAGGAGGCGGCAGCCATCAACCTGCCCCTCAACTCGGCCCCCGGATTAGACGGCATCGGCGTACGGATATGGAGAGCGGTACCAGCTTCCATCAAAGCTCTCCTCTTCAACATCGTGCTGCAATACGGAGGTTTCCCAGCATCGATGCTGGTGAGTCGGACGGTTTTCATCCCGAAGAGGGGGGAGTGCTCCCTGCCGGGGGATTTCCGTTCGATCTCCATCACCTCCGTGGTCGTGAGGCACTTACATAAGATCTTTGCCCAAAGGCTTCGCGAGTCCAAGCTAGTCGATCTAAGGCAGCGGTGCTTTGATGACGGGTGCGGCGACAATGTAGCCGTCCTGGCGTCTTTCTTAATGGACGCCAGGTCCCGTCGTCGCGAGATGCACGTTGCCTCGCTGGACTTCGCGAAGACCTTCGACAGCGTCAGCCATGGTGCTATCACCAACGCCTTGGCTGGCCTGGGCGTGCCTCACGGCCTAATAGACTATATCGCGCATAGTTATGCGCGCAGCGGCACGATATTTGAAGTGCGCGGTGACAGGTCAGAGCTCTCTGGTATTGGCAGAAGCGTCAGGCAGGGGGATCCTTTATCACCAGTGCTGTGTTGCCTGGTGGTAGGTGTGATCATGAGATCCATACCTGCCGACGTCGGTTACCAAATGGGAGAACATCGCATAAACAACCTGGCCTATGCTGACGATGTTCTCTTCTTTGCTGCCACCAAGTGGGGTCTCCAGACCAGCATCAGGGTGGTGAAGGACACAGCGAGGGAGACGAGGCTTCTTTTTCAAGCCAAGAAGTGCTCTGTTCTTTCTCTCGTTCCTTCTGGCCGGGAAAAGAAAATTAAAATCCTGACGGCCCCGGAATTCCGCCTGCGGGATGAAACATTCCTCCCGCAGCTGGATACGAATGCCGAATGGCGGTACCTCGGGGTCGATTTCCGGCCGGCAGGACCGAAGAAAGTCGGCTCGGATATATCCATATATCTGAGCCGGCTGAGCAGAGCACCTCTGAAGCCGCAGCAGCGGCTAAAGATCGTCCGCTGCTTTCTTCTTCCTCGCCTCTACCACTCGCTGGTCCTGGGTAGGGCCACACTTGGAAAATTGAGAGCTCTCGACGTAACAACCCGCGCAGCGGTTCGCAGATGGCTTCGTCTTCCGCACGATGTTCCGACGGGCTTTTTCCACTCACCAGTTTCGAGTGGCGGTCTCGGCATTCCCGCTCTTGCCACCACGGTTCCAGGTTTGCTGCTTAGTCGTCTGCGCAGCCTGGAATCCTCGACAGCCCCGCAGGTTGGGGCAATCGCCCACTACACCTGGGCGGAGCGCCGGGGAGAATAGGCCCAGCGGGCCCTGACCCGCAATGGGGTGTGCTTGGCCTCCAAACACCGGCGGGACGTGTGGTGGTCCTGTCGACTGCATCAGTCAGTCGACGGATACAAATTGCGGGAGTGTCCGGGGTCCAACCTGTCCTCCTGGTGGGTGGATCACGGTAGCCACGCCATTCCCAGTCGTGATTATGTCCAGTACGTGCATGTTCTCGCCAAGTACCCTCCCGACGCGTATACGTACGTCTAGGAGGGTGAGGCGGGAGCAGTACGCCACCGGATGTCGTGCAGGCTGTAATTCAACAGAGACAGCCGCGCACGTCATCCAGGGGTGTTTCCGCACCCATGGTGGCCGCGTCCTCAGGCACAACGCAGTGTGCAGAGTCCTAGCGTCAGGACTGAGGAACGTGGGCTGGACCGTACGAGAAGAACCGTCGTACGTCACGACCGAGGGCAAACGCAAGCCTGACTTGCTTTGCCTGCGTGGCCCCAAGGCCAGTTGTGGTGGACGCACAGGATCGTCAGCGGAGCGACTCCCTTATCGGACGCCCACGAGCGGAAGGTTCGCTATTACACGGAAATTCCCCGGCAGGGAGCACTCCCCCCTCTTCGGGATGAAAACCGTCCGACTCACCAGCATCGATGCTGGGAAACCTCCGTATTGCAGCACGATGTTGAAGAGGAGAGCTTTGATGGAAGCTGGTACCGCTCTCCATATCCGTACGCCGATGCCGTCTAATCCGGGGGCCGAGTTGAGGGGCAGGTTGATGGCTGCCGCCTCCTCACAGGAGATTGGAGACCAGGTGCCACTAAGCTCCGCTTTCGGTGGAAGACGCGGAGCCGGTGCGACAGGAGCGGACTCCTGCGCTACGAACGGGCCCCAGTGCGCGGCTATCTGCCTCACACCGGAACCACGTCCGCCTCAGTGGCACCATCCAGAATCTCCTTGGCCGCGCGCGACATGCTCGAACGGAAGAGGCGCTGGACGCGCGCATACTCCGCTCGGCGGCGCGCTTTTCTATCCGGATTGACGACACGGTTTCGTACGGGCCGGTCGCACACGAGGAAGCGTCGGAGGGAACACACTCAATACCCACGGGCCCAGGTCCTCCGCTGGCCATCCAGAATTCCTGATCCGATCTGGATCAGGATATGGGACTTCCATCCCTGGATGGCCTCCACAACCGGGATGAGCGCGCGTATAGCACCGGCAAAACTGCCGTACGCATCACCCCAGCCGGGAGAAGATGGAGAAAGCGGAGGCGAGCCAGGCGACCCGTGGGGAGAGATGGCGATGGGTCGAGGGGAGACGGCAGGACTAGAGCCACCGGCCGAGAGAAACGAGCTCTCGCTCGATGATGCGGCTGCCAGATCCTCCAGTGCCGTCGCGACGAGGCGCTGGTAACCGCCGTTCTTACGCATCCCCTTGATGGCATCAAGGGTGCGATTCGGGACGACGGTTAACAGATGTTGATTCATAAACCTAACGCCTCGATTCGCGGCAAGCGCCTTCTCCCTCGCCATCATGCGCTTCTCTTCGTCGCTCCATTGGCGGTTAACCCTCTCGACGTTAACCTCCTCGTTGACGATGGCCTCGTGTGCACGTCGGCGATGGAGGCCGAGTCCGGTCTTCGTGGTGAACGCACGATCACAGTGTGGGCATGGGAATTGCGGGGCTTGCGGGGAGCAGGGACAGGGGCAGCGGGTGTTGGGCGGCGTCGTGGCCCAGCCGGGCGGCCGACGAGAAGGGCCTGGAAAGGGGTCAGGGGAGGGTGGCGATGGCGCGTCACTAATTAGATGACGAGGCATTTGGCTGTTTCGCCTACGGTGCGCGACGACTGCTACAAAATCACAGTCGCCAAGTCGCCACCGACAGCGATATTGCAGAGCTGTTTACTGTTGGTGTTCGCAGTCAACACCCTGGATCGTGAAGGTCGGAGCTAGCTAAAGGGAGCTCGTATTTCACCTCAACCATTCACGCAATCATTCAAACTCGCGCGAATGATGCGGAGGCCCCCAACTCTACGCGCCATCCATCATGCATCACTAGATGAGGCCACGTTCCGTCTTCTCTCGTTATAACGCGATGTCATTGCGTTAAAACGTTTCCAGCCATGAGCCCCACAAGACCCGAGTCGTCAACGTTCGGAGCTGGGCGGACGTTAAACCCAGCCCCCGCAACTCAGACTCGCTTCGCGAGCTCCAGACACCTTGCCACGAAATAGTAATGGCGGTAAAACGAATATTATTTCGTGGTACTCCTGTGCGCTCCGCCACAGCGGCTGCCAGATCATTACATGACCGGTACTTTTCCACCTTACGCTCGTGGGACATCTCAACGCGGTTTTGCTAGACACTACCTGCGCGTCTACGACCACTGCCTCTCCACCCTTAGCGATGGTCAGGTCGGGCCGCTTCCGGCCGGCAGACGTCGAATACGCTTGTTCCGCATCGACGTGCAATCCCTTCTGCTGTAAATAGCCACCAACTTGACGGCATAGCTCGTCATGCCGCAGGATTTTCCCTCCGTGCGTTCTGAAGCAGCGTTGCACGCAGTGAGCCGGCGTCTCGGATTCGGGACAACCGGCACGACAGCGATTATCGCGCCCATCACGACCTCGGAAGCATCTCGCTCTAGACGGTATGCAGTTAGCTCGTATGTGGTGATAGTGCACGTAGTCGGCACCTGGGATGGCATCGGCGCCAGCCGATACCCAGTAGGAGCTCAGGTTGGAGGCCGCAACCTCTCTGAGTCCACTCCCATCGCACGACTTGCGCAACCAGGCTGCACACTGCTGTCTGAGCTCAGTGGTCGTAGTCACTCTGTGACCCCGCACTCGCATCTGGTTTTCACACCAGACAAGCTGCCTAGCCACATACGAGGTTTCGGCAGCCGCGCATGCTGCGGGTAGAGTACTCCGACACAACCGCTGCAGTCGGTTATGTTTCAGAATTGGGATCAAAGTTCTCAATAGAGGCATTCCAAGCCCGCCACTCTGTATCGGCGCATGCAGGTATCCAGCAGGAACATCATGGGGAAAACGCAGCCATCGTCGCACCGCAGTGCGTACGATGATATTCTTACCCTTGAGGGTTTTGGCCGAGACCGTACCCACTGTCCATCGGTGATAATACTGTGGAAGGAGACAGTCACGCAACAACCTCAGCCGCTGTTGCGGCTTAAGAGGTGCCCTCGTGAGTTGCTCGATGGCCTGAGCTAAGGGTGGATCGCTTGCAAGTTCCCTAGCACCTGTGTATTCGCAGCCCAGATACGTCCAGACATCGACCAGGGATCTTTGCGGTATCATCGCTCCCCCCCACGGTGAAATAAGGTGTGGTGTCCACCTTCACCTTCTTGTCTCTGCCGGACGCCACCATGGACAGCACTCCGGTCTTTCTTGCGTTGATCTCGAGCCCATTTCGCATAAAGGCGTCATGAAGCCGTGTCAAGTTTTCCTGCAGACCATCTCTGGTAGAGACCAGGAGCACAATGTCGTCTGCGTAGCCCAGCGCATTGATAAGCCGGCCACCCAACCGATAGCCAACGTCCTCCGAGAGAATTCCTAGTGCTCTATCTACGACCAGATTGAACAGCAAAGGCGACAACGGATCACCCTGTCTCACGCCACGGCCAATCATGATGGCCGACACTTCCTCAGCGCTGACCCCCTGCAACTCGGTCAGCGCATTCGAATAGACAGCCCTTACGTACTCTCTAAACTCCCGAGGGAGCCCCAGCTCATCGAGAGTCGTATAAATAGCAGCGTGCGCAACCGTATCGAAAGCTTTCGACAGATCAACGCACGCCACATGCAGAGAACGACAACGCCTCCGGGCGTCCCAAAGCACGGATGAAAGGACTGTGACGTTCTCACATACCCCGTCCACCGGCCGGAACCCCCTTTGGCGCTTGTCGAAGATGTCGAGGGCTGCCAATCTCTTTGCCAATATCTTGTGGAAGTGTCTTGTTATAACGGATCTTATGCTGAGAGGACGGTACTCCGTCGGACGATTGTATCTTGTCCTGCAGCCTCTGAGAACTTTGTTCAGGGGAAGGCTGATGTGCGCTTTGATCGTCAGTACTAGCCTCAGTGGCCGCAGGAATGGTGTCGGCTCGTGTCATCACCGCACCATCCCTAGAGCCCTGCGGGCAGCCACGCTTTACGTCTTTCCACACTGTGTCACACGCACCCATCATGCATACACGCCTGCCGCTAAAATAGCTCTTCCATAATTCAATTTCTTCACATTTAACCTCACGCAATTTCTCGATCACACATTCCCACTCTAGGTTATCAAACGCTCCTTTGAAGTCCACGAACACTCCTAACACATACTTTCTCTCCGACCCATTCACCCAGTCATGCACTCGATTCCATGCATCCTCGGTCGACCGATTCCTTACGAATCCGTACTGGGCGTCACACATTCTTCCACACATCGTTCGCTCGAGTCTTCCAACCATCATTTGCTCCAACACTTTCCCCAGCACGGACAGCAGTCAAATGGGCCTATAAGACCCAGGGTCCGACCTAGGTTTATCGGGGGACTTCAATAACACTACCACCCGCGCAGTCTTCCACGCCGGGGGGAAACACGCTGTATTCAGACATACATCATACATTCTTTTCATCCATACCGGGACAGCACGCCAAATCGCTCGCAACATCTCAGCACTCACACCATCCATACCAGGTGCCTTACTCACTTTCATCGTTCTCACTGCCACATCCACTTCGCCCATTCAAACTGCTTTTCTTCCTCCCTCACGTCTCCCCTGGCGTCTATCGCCACGTTCGTCCTTGCTGCCGGGAAGAATCTCTTCATTAGCTCATCCGCGCTTTCTTTCCATGTACTCGTCACTCTATTACCCACTTTTATGCCACTTAATCTTACCCTATCACGCTTTCCCATGCACACCTTATATACATCGCTCCATGGATCCCTCTTCCCAGTCACGCACACAAATCGCTTCCAATTCTCCTCTTTCACTCTTCGCATTTCCTCCTTATACTCCCGCAAAACATACTTATATTCATTCATTCTTTCTTCCACTCTGCTTCCATTCCTCTTTCTCGCACGCTGGTAGGCACGTCTGCTCCTTCCTACAGCCTTCTTCAGTTTCTCAAGCTCATCCGTCCACCACACAAGCTTCCTAGCATACACAGGTTTACACCTCTTCATCCATCGATCATTCGCACTATGGATCCATTTCATCATTCGCTCTACACAGCTCTGCGCATCCGCTTCGTCTATGGCGCTCGCTGCATCCTCTAACGCACTCTCTCGCATATCACACATATATCCTTCCCAGTCTACGTCCTTGCACACCCATCTACGCATGCCCTCATTCGTACCTACATTCTCTCTGTGTACCATCCGTATTAACAATACGTTATGGTCACTCACTCCCCAGTCGGGCTTTACTTCCCACTCATACCGGCACCCTCCATTCACGCCGTTCACGAAAGTGACATCGATGTCACTCTCCCCATTCGGCCCGCTGAACGAGTAAAACTCGCTTGGCTCATTCAACAACATTCATCCCGCTCGCAATCATCCATTCCTCAATCACTCTACCACGCGCTTCACTCTCTCTGCTGCCTCCACCCTTGCTATACCACAAGGGAGAGACGGCATTCGCATCCATACCTATCAGCAGACGCTTTCTCCCGGCCGTCTCACATACTCTGTCCATGTACGCCAAGTACGGCTCGATACACTTACCATACTGGCAATACATGGACACCACATACATTTCGCCAAAGTCCCCCTTCAACCACACACTCACTCCAAGCTTATTCGTACACTCTCTCACGCACATCACGTCTAACCTAGAGTCATTTACCACCACTGCTGCTTTCACCGTCCCACTTTCGCACACAATCACATCCATACCTATGGGCAAGCCCACCACACGTCCATGCCTTTCATACGGTTCTTGCAGCAGTGCTACACTCACTCGACGTTCGCGCATCATTTCACCCAGATCACACATAACCGCATACGCTCTCTGGCAGTTATACTGCACCACATTCACGCACCATTCATTCGTCATTTATTCTCGCTTTCTCTCTCTCTAACGCTCTCACGTATTCCGGACACACTTCGGACAGAACCGAGTGATCACATTTCCTCCCTTTCAGCTTACAGTTTCTACACACACTTTCCTTTTTACAATCTCTCATCATGTGTCCTACACATCCACATTTTTGGCACAGTCTTTCCTTTTCGGTGCATTGCCGCATCATGTGCCCAAATGCGAAGCACTTGTGGCACCTCAGCACACTGAAAAACTCTTTCACCCTAAAGGCCTTCCAATGCACAAACACTCGTCCGTCACTACAGAGCACATTTCTTATTGCACTCGTAACTTCTAATATCACATTTCCGCAGGTTGCATCTTTCTTCGCATTCCTACTCACAACACGCACACGTTCCATAAATACTCTCTCATCCACTCGCCCTTTCAAGCTCCTCTCATACATTTCTCTCATTAACACTTCACTCGCCATATCATTCGGCACATCGTACAAGATGATCTTTGGGCCTATCTTGCGAGGCAGCTCAACCTTTAGGCCAGCATTCTTAAACTGACCACACTCTCTTATTCTTTTCAACTCACTCTCGCTCATCGTCTCAATCGCTACACCTCCATTCCTCACTTTCCTCACCGCTTTCACACGCACATTCAGTGACTTGCTCACATGCTTCATCATTCTCTCCTTTACTTCCTCACTTGTCACACTCGCACTTGCATCATCCGCTCTCACTATTACCGCATAACTCTTCTCTTTCGTTTTCACTCGTTTTCACATTCACTTCCTGTACCTTTTCAATCACGCTCTTTTCAACATTTTTCGCACTCACGCTCGCATAGCTCATTCCACTTCCGCCGTAGGCTAAATCCCGACTCGCTCGACGCATACACTCATCCAGTTTCCCCTGTATTCTCTCATTTTTGCACAACATTTTCATCATCTGTTCCTCATATTCTCCCACAATGTCCAGTATTTTCTCACTCGCACTCTTTGAAATTTTGTTCGTCTCCGTAAACAGGAATTTACGGAGTCTCGCACCAATTACTCTCATACACGCTATCTCACTCACTTCCGCAACGCTCTCATTCTCTCCCTCATTCATTAATCAAGAACGAAAGTTAGAGGTTCGAAGGCGATCAGATACCGCCCTAGTTCTAACCATAAACGATGCCAGCTAGCGATCCGCCGAAGTTCCTCCGATGACTCGGCGGGCAGCTTCCGGGAAACCAAAGCTTTTGGGTTCCGGGGGAAGTATGGTTGCAAAGCTGAAACTTAAAGGAATTGACGGAAGGGCACCACCAGGAGTGGAGCCTGCGGCTTAATTTGACTCAACACGGGAAACCTCACCAGGCCCAGACACCGGAAGGATTGACAGATTGATAGCTCTTTCTTGATTCGGTGGGTGGTGGTGCATGGCCGTTCTTAGTTGGTGGAGCGATTTGTCTGGTTAATTCCGATAACGAACGAGACTCTAGCCTGCTAAATAGGCGTACCTTATGGTATCGCGAAGGCCCCCGGCTTCGGCTGGCGGGTTTTTACTACCAACGTACAAACAAATCTTCTTAGAGGGACAGGCGGCTTCTAGCCGCACGAGATTGAGCAATAACAGGTCTGTGATGCCCTTAGATGTTCTGGGCCGCACGCGCGCTACACTGAAGGAATCAGCGTGTGTTCCCTGGCCGAAAGGCCCGGGTAACCCGCTGAACCTCCTTCGTGCTAGGGATTGGGGCTTGCAATTGTTCCCCATGAACGAGGAATTCCCAGTAAGCGCGAGTCATAAGCTCGCGTTGATTACGTCCCTGCCCTTTGTACACACCGCCCGTCGCTACTACCGATTGAATGATTTAGTGAGGTCTTCGGACTGGTGCGCGGCAATGTCTCGGCATTGCCGATGTTGCCGGGAAGATGACCAAACTTGATCATTTAGAGGAAGTAAAAGTCGTAACAAGGTTTCCGTAGGTGAACCTGCGGAAGGATCATTAACGTTCCGGAGGTCCTGCTCTGCGTCGAGAGTCCTCTCTTTTGGGAGAGACGCGCGCTCGCAGCAGTCGGCGACTGAATGGACGCGCTGAAAAGGCGCTCTCAGAGAAAAAGAAAATAACGGATTTGACGGAATTTGTTGGTTGTGTTTTGATATAACGACGGACGCCGTCGCGCCTCTCTGACCGAAAGTAGTCGGCAAGCAGAGCAGCGCGCCCGGCGGTGTTCGACGACGATTCGGAGCGAGACGCTTCGCGATCACGCTCGTGTGTGTGCCATTCTCCGGCCACACACACACAGAGCGTCGATTCGGCGTTGAGCGCGAACCGGTGGTAACCTATGCCCGCGCACGCGTGTGTGCAGCACCCACGACGTTCGTCGACGCGCGCCCTCCCCGTTGTCGCGGGGCAGCGGTCAGCGTGCCGAGAACACACGGTGTGCGACCGCGAGTGCCGAGCGAGAGGACCCCCATATATTATTATAATATATATATAACACAGAGAAGGGATCGATGATATTTCGACCAATCTGTCAACTGTGTCGGTCCGACGGTTTCTTCAAAGAGCTTCCGCCCCGGCTCTCCCGTTGCGGGAGAGACGCTCCGAACGAGAAACACACAACTCTATCTTTGTGCCGTAGCCTTCCCTGGCGGGAGGCGGCGGTCCGCGCGCGTCCTAGGACGCGCGCGGACAGGCTGATCGAAGAGCCACCACGATTATTCTCTCTCTCTCGTCCGAGAGAAGAGACCACGATGGTTGAACGAGAAGCGCGTTTCTTCGCGAACGCAAAAATTTCGAACGATTACCCTGAACGGTGGATCACTTGGCTCGTGGGTCGATGAAGAACGCAGCTAATTGCGCGTCAACTTGTGAACTGCAGGACACATGAACATCGACATTTCGAACGCACATTGCGGTCCACGGATACAATTCCCGGACCACGCCTGGCTGAGGGTCGTTTTAGTACCCCTAAACTGCTTGCGCCCGAAAAGCGCGCACGGCCACGACGCGGGCGACCAGAGAATGGCGCGCGCGTCGCCTGTGCCCTGTGCAACGCTTACAATGGGCGTACGAGCGATCGTTGGACGTTCGCCCGAGGTGTCTGTGCCGCGCCGACCGGCCGCGGTGCAAATCCTGGCGTCGTCTGAAATGACACACCGAAATAATAATAATAATAATGAGGAGGAGAAGCGCACAAGCGTGTAAAACGTTGGCGAACGCGCGCCCAGAGAATGCTGCGCGAATTAAGAGGGGGAGCGTGTTTGTGTATCCAAGTCGTGTGTGTACGCGAGAGCCGAGGAGAAATGGGATGAGAGTAAGAGCGCGCGCGAAGGGAGCAACAAACGGCCAAAAAAAGGGTCAGGACGGTGAATGGCACCGCTTTCCCTAGAGCGGCGCGTGCGTCGTTGTCTCCCGAAAGTAGGTAGCGCTTGTCTCACCGTCTCTCCTCTCCGTACATCACACAGACTGACCGGACTGCTCTCGCACTCTGTGCCGCGTCTCTCGGTGCGATAGCGCTCGCGCGTCTTATGCCGAGGCGCCCTTGCCCGCACACATAACGGTATTACGGAGAAATATACGGCGCGTCGTCGTCCGGCGGAGAGAGCATTCGTAATCCTTTACCTCTTTACGGAGAAGGGTTTTGAATCGCGAGCCGACCGCGTGTCCGAGTCCACGAAATTTTCGTAAAGCGAAAAAAGGGGACCGGCGCGCCGCGTCGTGTACTCGTCGAATCGATTCCGCCCGAATTTCGTATATAAAAGAGAAGGGAGAGCCGAGAATCTCGAACCCCGCGATATATCGTCTCCATTACCACCAACGAGTGTGTGTGCGGTTAGCGCCCCGGCGATTTGCCTTCTCGCGTATTTCGTGTGCTGCCGCTGCTGCTCTCTCGTTCGACGCTCTCTCTCTCTCCCTCTTATTAATATATATTATAGAGGAGAGACGACGATGAGCGACGCGGAGGAGGCAAACGGCTACGAAAACTCACTATGCGACGACCTCAGAGCAGGCGAGATTACCCGCTGAATTTAAGCATATTATTAAGCGGAGGAAAAGAAACTAACCAGGATTTCCTTAGTAGCGGCGAGCGAACAGGAAAGAGCCCAGCACCGAATCCCGCGGTTCCGCCGCAGGGAAATGTGGTGTTTGGGAGGATCCGCTTATCCCGAGGTGCCGCGTCGCGTCTAAGTCCATCTTGAATGGGGCCATTTACCCGTAGAGGGTGCCGTAGCGACCGGTGCGCGCCTCGGGAGGATCTCTCCTTAGAGTCGGGTTGCTTGAGAGTGCAGCTCTAAGTGGGTGGTAAACTCCATCTAAGGCTAAATACGACCACGAGACCTGATAGCGAACAAGTACCGTGAGGGAAAGTTGAAAAGAACTTTGAAGAGAGAGTTCAAGAGTACGTGAAACCGTTCAGGGGTAAACCTAAGAAACCCAAAAGATCGAACGGGGAGATTCATCGTCAGCGGCGCTGGCTTCGCGTCGGTCGGCGATGTCCCGCGGAGTCCTTGCGGCTCGCGCGCGGGCACGCTACCGTGCGCCGATGTCCGGCGCTCGTCGTCGTGCACTTCTCCCCAAGTAGAACGTCGCGACCCGCTGGGTGCCGGTCTACGGCCCGGGTGCGGTGTCTGTCGCGTCGCCGGTAAAACGGCACGCGACAAACCCTCGGTCGCCCGGCCGGCTGCTCGGCGGTACGCGCAAGGTATCAGGCCGCACTATTCACGGTGCGTCGAGACCGTCGCAAGCGCGCGCCACGGTACTCGGAGGTTACGGACTTCGCGCCGTCCCCGGTCCTGGCCCGCTGTTGGTTACAGTACGGTACACCTTCGACAGGCCTGCGAACGTCTCCCGCGGTCTCGCGGGAGACCGATACCGGTCGGCGACGCTACTGCTTTGGGTACTCTTAGGACCCGTCTTGAAACACGGACCAAGGAGTCTAACATGTACGCGAGTCATTGGGACTTGTCGCGAGACCTAAAGGCGTAATGAAAATGAAGGTCGGCCCTGGCCGTCGACCCTAGGGAGGATGGGCCGCGTCGCGATGCGGCCTCGCACTCCCGGGGCGTCTCGTTCTCATCGCGAGAAGAGGCGCACCCAGAGCGTACACGTTGGGACCCGAAAGATGGTGAACTATGCCTGGTCAGGACGAAGTCAGGGGAAACCCTGATGGAGGTCCGTAGCGATTATGACGTGCAAATCGATCGTCGGAACTGGGTATAGGGGCGAAAGACTAATTGAACCATCTAGTAGCTGGTTCTTTCCGAAGTATCCCTCAGGATAGCTGGCACTCGGCCGTTCCGCACGGAACGCGCACGAGTCTCATCTGGTAAAGCGAATGATTAGAGGCCTTGGGGCCGAAACGTCCTCAACCTATTCTCAAACTTTAATTGTGTGAGTTCTCTGGCTTTCTTGAATTATGAAGCCACGAGCATCTTCGGATCAGAGTGCCAAGTGGGCCATTTTTGGTAAGCAGAACTGGCGCTGTGGGATGAACCAAACGCAGAGTTAAGGCGCCCAACTCGACGCTCATGGGACACCATGAAAGGCGTTGGTTGCTTAAGACAGCAGGACGGTGGCCATGGAAGTCGGAATCCGCTAAGGAGTGTGTAACAACTCACCTGCCGAAGCAACTAGCCCTGAAAATGGATGGCGCTGAAGCGTCGAGCCTATACTCTGCCGTCAGCGGCAAGTGGGGCGGCAACCGGGAGCGGGCGTTAGTCTTCTCTCGCGTCGTCACGAAGCCCTGACGAGTAGGAGGGTCGCGACGGTGAGCGCAGAAGGGTCTGGGCGCGAGCCTGCCTGGAGCCGCCGTCGGTGCAGATCTTGGTGGTAGTAGCAAATACTCCAGCGAGGCCCTGGAGGACTGACGTGGAGAAGGGTTTCGTGTGAACAGCCGTTGCACACGAGTCAGTCGATCCTAAGCCCTAGGAGAAATCCTATGTCAATGACGGCGTACAATATACTCGAGTGTCGAGAAATAATAATAAATATTATACGAAAGACACACGCCCGTCGGGCGAAAGGGAATCCGGTTCCTATTCCGGAACCCGGCAGCGGAACCGCATACAATTCGGGCCCTCGTAAGAGTGTTCGTCGGGGTAACCCAAAATGACCTGGAGACGCCGTCGGGAGATCCGGGAAGAGTTTTCTTTTCTGTATAAGCGTTCGAGTTCCCTGGAAACCTCTAGCAGGGAGATAGGGTTTGGAACGCGAAGAGCACCGCAGTTGCGGCGGTGTCCGGATCTTCCCCTCGGACCTTGAAAATCCAGGAGAGGGCCACGTGGAGGTGTCGCGCCGGTTCGTACCCATATCCGCAGCAGGTCTCCAAGGTAAAGAGCCTCTAGTCGATAGAATAATGTAGGTAAGGGAAGTCGGCAAATTGGATCCGTAACTTCGGAATAAGGATTGGCTCTGAGGAGCGGGGCGTGTCGGGCTTGGTCGGGAAGCGGGTCTGGCTGACGTGCCGGGCCTGGGCGAGGTGAACGGTCGGCGTTCTCGCGCCGGTCCCGGGATCCGAGCTCGGTCCCGTGCCTTGGCCTCCCGCGGATCTTCCTTGCTGCGAGGCTTCCGTGGCGGCGCGAGCCGTCGTGGTCGTCCTCTTCGGCCGCCATTCAACGCTCAGCTCAGAACTGGCACGGACTAGGGGAATCCGACTGTCTAATTAAAACAAAGCATTGCGATGGCCCTCGCGGGTGTTGACGCAATGTGATTTCTGCCCAGTGCTCTGAAT
>NW_028190818.1:12500-20000 GCF_048542155.1 Nylanderia fulva | reverse complement strand
GGCGCGCACGCCTCTAGTGTGTTGGCCGCGCGGTTCCCTCTCGTTTCGTACGCAGCAGCGGAATCGTCGCGCTTACCGAGCATCTACTCCACGGATACGAGTTTGCGGGAAGAGTTGCTTCTTCCCGCTCGCTTTGTACGCCGTAGCGAAATCTTATTGCTGGTCGTGTGCGGTTAAACGCGTACGAACCAGACAGAACAGTCCTCGACGTCTAAGCATCGCCATCGTCGATCTAGCGTCAGGGTGAATCGCGCGGTCTCTCGAGACCGCGCATCATAACATTTGGGAGAATAAGAACACGAGTATTTTGATCTTGTGGATTTTTGAACGGAGAGGAGGAGGAAGAAGAGGAGAGGCGGCGGCGTCGGGGGTTTACTCTCGCCTCCGTCGTTCTCTCGTACGCTTTACATAATAGGGTTAAACACAGCAGAGTGTCGCCGACCGGCTGAGCAAGACTGGCGGCAAATAAAATGGCACATACGAGCGTGTCGCGCGCGCGTCGGTGTTTCGGCATCGAACGCGCGCGCGCGCGAAAAAGAGCTAGCGACGAGTCTTCGGGCTCGCTCGCGAGTTACTCCCTTGCGAGTAACCGAACACGAAGCTCCCTGGTTGATCCTGCCAGTAGTCATATGCTTGTCTCAAAGATTATAAATGTAATTTATTTAATTACATTTTTATTTTTTAAATAATACATATATACGTTCCAAAAAATATAAGCCATATTATTATATATGAACGTGTGTGTGGGTGTATAACTATCATTTAATACACATTCACGTTAAATCACATCATTCAATCATATTTAATAACTATATCACTAACATATATAATTAATATGTAAGTCTGAACTAGTTCAGATTAACGCGCCAGTTCCGCCGGTACAGCAGGGGGAACGCGGACGATAGAAGGAGAATCAAGCAGAGATCAAGGGACAACGTGGTAATAGAGAAATTACAACCGAGAGCATAATAGATAAAAGCGGTCCACGGGATTCGACTGGAAGAACTGATAATTCTGAGATCGGGTACATGTTGTTGATTCAGGTAACAATTGAATCAGGTAAAAATTGTAAAAGCTTGATGGACATGATGTATACAGAGGGTAATACATAACCTCACTTTAATAAATTACAGTATTAACTAGCATCAACAAGCTGCACTCCAATTGATTATCCCAGATTAGCCACCGAGAACCGGGAACTGACTTACCAATCAACAACACGAACATGACAAAAGCAATATTTTACTTTTGTTTGGAAGGAAAGGATTCAAAAACCTCAATTGTAAAGGTTAAAACGATCCAACTAGAAACAGAAGAAATACTTTATCAATTCCCAGACGAGTTTCAACTGAGGGAACATCATCACGAACTGTTTGCTACCAACATTGTAAAAAATGTAATCAAAAGCCTAAAATCAAGAGGACAATTCAGAAGAATAAAATTATCGTTAACGGGCGGTTTGGAAAAAAAATACCTGGACGACGAGGGAAATGTTTGCTATGGTGAGTTATATCTGGATGAAATTCAGACTGATAATGTCCCAGCCCTTCCCATACCCGCACCCCTCCAACAAAAATCGATCCATTCAAAGGCGAAAGACATGGTGTTAGCAAAATTCACAGGAAAAAATCAAGATGCCAAAACCTTTATGAAATTATTTAAACAAGAAAGTAAACGCCTGCAAATAGAAGAGGAAAGATTCCCGGAAACAATTAAAGTATTTTTAGAGGGTCCAGCGTTAGAATGGTACCTTGCCATATTGAAAACGGAAAGTCTAGGCCATCCCTGGGAACTATGGGAAAATTCCTTTTTGGAAACCTTTTCTGGACGGAGTTGGTCAGAAATAAATTACGCATACACATTCAAACACATGAATGGCCCCTTGTTAGATTATGCTCTAAAAAAGAGAAACCTGCTTATAGATGCTGACACAGATCTAACGGAAAATAGCCAAATAAATTTCATAGTATTAGGACTCCCACCACAAGTAAGGTCGCGTGTGAATAAAAAAGAAATAAATTCCATAGATAAATTAATGTCCACTATAAGACAATTAGAACACTTAAATATAAGCAAAGAGAGGAATCAAAGTGGGATCAATATAAGAAATAAAAACGGAACTGAGGGATAGATAAAAAAACCGTGCCCTCATTGCATAGAAAAAGGCTTCCCAAACAGATACCACCCAATACAAGATTGTAGGTTGAAGAATTACGAAGCGAAGGGAAAATACAAAAACGAGCAGATCAAGATAATAAATAATGCGGAAATACAGAACAGTGTGTCCCTATTAGAAGAGGCAAAAAACGAGTAACCACCCCACTCATAAAACTACAGATCCTAGCTGCTGGCAAACCATCAATGGGTTTATACGATTCAGGAGCTAATGTATCATTAGTAAATCAGGACCTTATTCATAGATTAGGCCTAGGTAAGAATATAAGTGGGGTGAAGACAATCAAAACTGTATCTGGAACGACAAAAACACTGGGATCGATAATTATTCCCCTGAAAATTTTTGATATAACAAAAAAATGTTTTTTGTTTGTAGTAAAAAATAATGCGTTTGCAGATGATATTCTACTTGGTTTAGATATTATAAAAAAATTCAGATTATGCCAAGACGAAAATTTAAAAATTTCCCAAAAACAGAAAACAGAAGGAACATTAAATGAAGAAATAAAAATAAATAGTACGACAAAAGAAGAGAGCAAGAGACCAATAAATCTGGAGGAAATGCTGCAGGAACACAAAGACATCTTTGCTGAAAATAAATTCGATACAGGTAGAGTTAAGGACTTTGAGGCTACAATAAAACTAACCCAAAACAAATATATTGCAAAAAAACCGTTTAAATGTGCATTACAAGATAAACAGGAAATAGAGGAGCAAGTAAGATGTTTATCAAAAGCGGGTCTCATAGAACAATCAACGAGCCCGTTTGCCGCCCCAGTGACTCTTGTATTTAAGAGAGAGGAAGGAAAGAAATCACAATTATGCATCGATTACCGCGAATTAAATAAAATAGTAATACCAGAAAGCCAACCCTTTCCGATAATCGACGATTTAATGCTGTTGGTGCGGGATTGCACGCTGTTCACAAAATTGGACATAAATTCAGCGTTTTGGGCGATACCAATCAGGAAAAAAGACAGGGAAAAAACAGCATTCACCACACACAATGGGCACTGGCAATGGTCATGCCTCCCCTTCGGGCTGAAATCATCCCCGGCGATTTTTCAAAGGATTTTAAGCGGCATACTGTTCAAACACGGACTAAATAAGTTTACGATAAACTATATCGACGACATACTGATATTTTCGAAATCTATGGCGGAACACCTAAGGCATGTAAAGAAAACGCTGACAGCACTAAGAGAAGCGGGGTTTAAATTGAATTTACAGAAATGTGCATTTGCGAAAAACAAAGTAGTTTACTTAGGACATGAAATAGAGAACAATGAAATAAGACCAATGAAAGACAACCTTATTGCGATAAGAAAATTTCCGACACCACAAAACCAAAAAAACATTAGACAATTTTTGGGAAAAATTAATTTTCATTTAAAATTTATACCAAATGCAACTAATAAATTAGAGCCGTTACACAATCTGTTGAGAAAAAATGTACCTTTCGAATGGTCACAAAAGTGTGAAAAGAGCTTCAAGGAAATTAAGGAATATTTATGCGCTGCCCCCATACTTGCAATTTTCGACCAAAACCGCCCGGTATACATTTTCACAGATGCATCCATAAAAGGAGTGGGAGCAATATTAAAACAACCACAAGAAGATGGTACAATAAAAGATGTATTTTATTTCTCAGAAAAGTTAACAGAACCACAAAGAAGAAAAAAAGCAATATTCATAGAATGTCTGGCAATCAAAGAGGCAATTCTATATTGGCAGTACCATCTGATAGGAAGAAAATTCATAATATTTTCGGATCATAAACCTCTTGAAAATCTCAATATAAAAAATAGCAACGACACAGAACTGAGAGCAATGTTAAATTACATATCTAACTTCGATTATGAAATTAAATATAACCCGGGTAAAGATAACACAGAAGCCGATAGTCTGTCACGTAATCCCGTCTTGGGAAATGACGACGATTGTGAATCGGCGATAAAGATAGTCAACTTCGCGACTTTAGAAGAGATAAAAGAAAATCAAAAGCGATTAAAGGATAAAAACGAAAATTGTATCACAGAAAAAGGGATTTATTACAAAATATTAAATAATAAGAAGAAAATATGGATAACAGAAGACTTAGGAAAGGACTTCATAAAGAAATTACATCAAAATAACCATATGGGAGTAAAACAACTTACATTGACGCTGACCCCAAGATACTACTTTAAAAATATGCATAAGTACATAAAAAATGCATGTCGAGCATGTGACACATGTGTGAAAAATAAAACCCGTTTTGGAAATTTTAAACAACCAATGTCGCAAATAAGGCCAGCAGAAAAACCATTCCAGATAATATCTTTGGACACAGTAGGAGGATTTGGAGGTAACAAATCACCAAAAAAATACCTACACCTGATTATTGACCACTTCACGAAATATGCGTTTGCCTTGACGTCAAAAACACAAACAGGAAAAGATTTCATAAAATTAGTCAAAAACATTACAAAGAAAAATAAAATAGAAATCCTCTTAACAGATCAATATTCCGGAATTAATTCGCAAGATTTCAAAAAATATTTAAAATCAGAAAACATAACATGGATATTCACAGCTGTAGACTGCCCATTCTCTAACGGACAAAACGAAAGAACGAACCAGACATTGGTAAACGCGATTCGCTGTAAAATTTATGAGAACAGACAACGTCCATGGAGCGTCATAGCGGAACAATGCATAGAAAATTATAATAATACAATCCACAGTACAACGAAATTTACACCAAGTTACCTTCATAATGGAATAGATAAATCTTTTGAACCAACAGAGTTGAATGAAAACAACTTAGAAAATCTAGAGGAAAATAGAAAGATTGCATTTATAAATTCGAAAAAAATACACAAACAGAACAAAATTTACTATGATAAGAATACGAACCCAATTATATATAAAGAAGGAGACCTCGTATACATTCAAAACAATAGTCGCTTAAATAGAAATAAATTAGATCCCATAAGAACAGGGCCTTTCAAGATAAAAAAGAAGATTTCGAACCTGTTATACATCATAGAAGCTGGATTCAAAAAGAGAGAGTCTAACATCTACCACGCAAGCAAAATGATTCCCTATATCCAATCCCCGTAGCCTACAGGTCCCACCCTCGGGGGGGAGGGATGTAAGTCTGAACTAGTTCAGATTAACGCGCCAGTTCCGCCGGTACAGGAGGGGGAACGCGGACGATAGAAGGAGAATCAACCAGAGATCAAGGGACAACGTGGTAATAGAGAAATTACAACCGAGAGCATAATAGATAAAAGCGGTCCACGGGATTCGACTGGAAGAACTGATAATTCTGAGATCGGGTACATGTTGTTGATTCAGGTAACAATTGAATCAGGTAAAAATTGTAAAAGCTTGATGGACATGATGTATACAGAGGGTAATACATAACCTCACTTTAATAAATTACAGTATTAACTAGCATCAACAAGCTGCACTCCAATTGATTATCCCAGATTAGCCACCGAGAACCGGGAACTGACTTACATATTTTATATATTCGTGGTTTCCAAAATCAAACATTTTATATATAAATGTTCTCTCCGTGTCAGAGTCGCGACTCGACAAAATCCGTTCTCGACCCGTTCGGGCGATTCTTCGTTTGTCAACGTCGAGAGAGCGACACGTACAATATTAATCTCTCCTACTTCTTATAGTACCCAACCGACCGGCCAAGCGGTCGGCGACGGTACGGAGAGCGGTCGAAACACGCCGGAGTGGCGAGAGACTCGAGAAAGTACGTTTACGACTCGTCCGGACTCGCTCGACTCGTTCGACGCACCGAGCGCGACGTATCTCTTATAGTACCCAACCGGCCGGCCAGGCGGTCGGCGACGCACGGTCCTACGCACGGCCGTATGCGAGCGCGAGCGCCGAAAGGCGCGTTCAATCGAGACACTGTCGCGGAGAGCGAACGATTGAAAAGTCCTATTGTACGATAAAATATTATCACGATAGCCGTATGGCGAATGTCAAACAACGATAATTAGCATTAATTAAGAAGGAAACAAACGAAATGCCGGGACAATAAGGTATAAGCACCGACGGTATCTCCGGGCCGGGCGGCACCTCCGGGCCGGGCGGCACCTCCGGGCCGGGCGGCACCTCCGGGTCGGGCGGCACCTCCTGGCCGGGCGACACCTCCGGGAACCACGGCCGACCGGCGGCACCTCCGGGCTGGGCGGCACCTCCGGGCCGGGCGACACCTCCGGGAACCACGGCCGACCGGCGACACCTTCGGACCGGGCGACACCTCCGGGAACCACGGCCGACCGGCGACACCTCCGGGACGGGCGGCACCTCCGGACGACCGAATGATTTCTCGATGTCAGACGACCGCCGGCGGTACCTCCGGAACACTTAACGACGATTTACGGCGCCGCAACGAGGAGAGCTACGTAAAAACGTTTCGGACGAAAGTTACTTAATATTCGGCGCTCGCTCGACATGAGGGCGCTGTCCGATTACTAACTCGAAACGTGTCTCTCAAACCCACGTGTCGGAGACATATATTTCGAATTATTACGGATGATACGCAACACGCAAGCTGCGGTGACCGCGATTACGGTACGGAACACTCGCCCGATGCGAAATCACGCGCGCGGCAACCGAGACGGCTCGTTACGGGCGTGATTATACGTGCGGCACCACATAACGGCCGGCGTCAACTTAGGGGACGGACGGCACCTCCGGGACTGGCGACACCTCCGGACGACCGAATGATTTCACCAAGTCCGTCGCCCGCCGGCGGTACCTCCGGGGCACTTGACGGCGAGTAGCGCCGCTACGAGGAGATAATGCTACGATACGGAAATACGTTTCGGACAAAGGTTTCGTACTTTTCGACGCTCCGCACGACCGCGCGACACAATTATTACGATATCTGCTAATTCCCGGTTACCACTCGTCGGATGCACAATCTTCGAGATTCTACGACCGATACGTGGACGAATGCAGGCAGGATGCCGATAAGCGAAGCCGGAGTGTTTGCACGAATAAACTTTCCGATGCGTCCTCATTTAATTAATCTCATTTAGCTCGCTCGTTAGCGGTACAAGCGAGAACTCGGGAACAGGCGCAAGTTCGCTCGCGGCGCGTTGCTCTCGCCGGCGAGCGAGAAAATTTTCCAGGCCCGATAGCGGCGTGTTGCCTTGATTAGCGGGCGACACCTCCGGCGGCACGCGCCGCCCGTAACCCAAGTACGATCGCGGCGTGTTGCTTTCGTTGGCGGGCGACACCTCCGGCCGCACAAGCCGCTTTTTCCAAGTTCGCTCGCGGCGTGTTGCTTTCGCCGGGCGAGCGACA
>NW_028190818.1:0-5000 GCF_048542155.1 Nylanderia fulva | reverse complement strand
TCCCAAACACCACATTTCCCTGCGGCGGAACCGCGGGATTCTGTGCTGGGCTCTTTCCTGTTCGCTTGCCGCTACTAAGGAAATCCTGGTTAGTTTCTTTTCCTCCGCTTAATAATATGCTTAAATTCAGCGGGTAATCTCGCCTGCTCTGAGGTCGTCGCATAGTGAGTTTTCGTAGCCGTTTGCATCCTCCGCGTCGCTCATCGTCGTCTCTCCTCTATAATATATATTATAAGAGGGAGAGAGAGTGAGCGTCGAACGAGAGAGCAGCAGCGGCAGCACACGAAATACGCGAGGAGGCAAATCGCCGGGGCGCTAACCGCACACACACTCGTTGGTGGTAATGGAGACGATATATCGCGGGGTTCGAGATTCTCGGCTCTCCCTTCTCTTTCATATACGAAATTCGGGCGGAATCGATTCGACGAGTACACGACGCGGCGCGCCGGTCCCCTTTTTTCGCTTTACGAAAATTTCGTGGACTCGGACACGCGGTCGGCTCGCGATTCAAAACTCTTCTCCGTAAAGAGGTAAAGGATTACGAATGCTCTCTCCGCCGGACGACGACGCGCCGTATATTTCTCCGTAATACCGTTATGTGTGCGGGCAAGGGCGCCTCGGCATAAGACGCGCGAGCGCTATCGCACCGAGAGACGCGGCACAGAGTGCGAGAGCAGTCCGGTCAGTCTGTGTGATGTACGGAGAGGAGAGACGGTGAGACAAGCGCTACCTACTTTCGGGAGACAACGACGCACGCGCCGCTCTAGGGAAAGCGGTGCCATTCACCGTCCTGACCCTTTTTTTGGCCGTTTGTTGCTCCCTTCGCGCGCGCTCTTACTCTCATCCCATTTCTCCTCGGCTCTCGCGTACACACACGACTTGGATACACAAACACGCTCCCCCTCTTAATTTGCGCAGCATTCTCTGGGCGCGCGTTCGCCAACGTTTTACACGCTTGTGCGCTTCTCCTCCTCATTATTATTATTATTTCGGTGTGTCATTTCAGACGACGCCAGGATTTGCACCGCGGCCGGTCGGCGCGGCACAGACACCTCGGGCGAACGTCCAACGATCGCTCGTACGCCCATTGTAAGCGTTGCACAGGGCACAGGCGACGCGCGCGCCATTCTCTGGTCGCCCGCGACGTGGCCGTGCGCGCTTTTCGGGCGCAAGCAGTTTAGGGGTACTAAAACGACCCTCAACCAGGCGTGGTCCGGGAATTGTATCCGTGGACCGCAATGTGCGTTCGAAATGTCGATGTTCATGTGTCCTGCAGTTCACAAGTTGACGCGCAATTAGCTGCGTTTTTCATCGACCCACGAGCCAAGTGATCCACCGTTCAGGGTAATCGTTCGAAATTTTTGCGTTCGCGAAGAAACGCGCTTCTCGTTCAACCATTGTGGTCTCTTCTCTCGGACGAGAGAGAGAGAGAGAGAGAATAATCGTGGTGGCTCTTCGATCAGCCTGTCCGCGCGCGTCCTCGGACGCGCGCGGACCGCCGCCTCCCGCCAGGGATGGCTACGGCACAAAGATAGAGTTGTGTGTTTCTCGTTCAGAGCGTCTCTCCCGCAACGGGAGAGCCGGGGCGGAAGCTCTTTGAAGAAACCGTCGGACCGATACAGTTGACAGATTGGTCGAAATATCATCGATCCCTTCTCTGTGTTATATATATATATTATAATAATATATGGGGGTCCTCTCGCTCGGCACTCGCGGTCGCACACCGTGTGTTCTCGGCACGCTGACCGCTGCCCCGCGACAACGGGGAGGGCGCGCGTCGACGAACGTCGTGGGTGCTGCACACACGCGTGCGCGGGCATAGGTTACCACCGGTTCGCGCTCAACGCCGAATCGACGCTCTGTGTGTGTGTGTGGCCGGAGAATGGCACACACACGAGCGTGATCGCGAAGCGTCTCGCTCCGAATCGTCGTCGAACACCGCCGAGCGCGCTGCTCTGCTTGCCTACTACTTTCGGTCAGAGAGGCGCGACGGCGTCCGTCGTTATATCAAAACACAACAACAAATTCCGTCAAATCCGTTATTTTCTTTTTCTCTGAGAGCGCCTTTTCAGCGCGTCCATTTAGTCGCCGACTGCTGCGAGCGCGCGTCTCTCCCAAAAGAGAGGACTCTCGACGCAGAGCAGGACCTTCGGAACGTTAATGATCCTTCCGCAGGTTCACCTACGGAAACCTTGTTACGACTTTTACTTCCTCTAAATGATCAAGTTTGGTCATCTTCCCGGCAACATCGGCAATGCCGAGACATTGCCGCGCACCAGTCCGAAGACCTCACTAAATCATTCAATCGGTAGTAGCGACGGGCGGTGTGTACAAAGGGCAGGGACGTAATCAACGCGAGCTTATGACTCGCGCTTACTGGGAATTCCTCGTTCATGGGGAACAATTGCAAGCCCCAATCCCTAGCACGAAGGAAATTCCAGCGGGTTACCCGGGCCTTTCGGCCAGGGAACACACGCTGATTCCTTCAGTGTAGCGCGCGTGCGTCCCAGAACATCTAAGGGCATCACAGACCTGTTATTGCTCAATCTCGTGCGGCTAGAAGCCGCCTGTCCCTCTAAGAAGATTTGTTTGTACGTTGGTAGTAAAAACCCGCCAGCCGAAGCCGGGGGGCCTTCGCGATACCATAAGGTACGCCTATTTAGCAGGCTAGAGTCCTCGTTCGTTATCGGAATTAACCAGACAAATCGCTCCACCAACTAAGAACGGCCATGCACCACCACCCACCGAATCAAGAAAGAGCTATCAATCTGTCAATCCTTCCGGTTGTCTGGGCCTGGTGAGGTTTCCCGTGTTGAGATCAAATTAGCCGCAGGCTCCACTCCTGGTGGTGCCCTTCCGTCAATTCCTTTAAGTTTCAGCTTTGCAACCATACTTCCCCCGGAACCCAAAAGCTTTGGTTTCCCGGAAGCTGCCCGCCGAGTCATCGGAGGAACTTCGGCGGATCGCTAGCTGGCATCGTTTATGGTTAGAACTAGGGCGGTTATCTGATCGCCTTCGAACCTCTAACTTTCGTTCTTGATTAATGAAAACATTTTTGGGCAAATGCTTTCGCTTCTGTCCGTCTTGCGACGATCCAGAATTTCACCTCTAACGTCGCAATACGAATGCCCCCATCTGTCCCTATTAATCATTACCTCGGCGTTCCGAAAACCAACAAAATAGAACCGAGGTCCTATTCCATTATTCCATGCACGCAGTATTCAGGCGAAGGTAACCTGCTTTAAGCACTCTAATTTGTTCAAAGTAAACGTACCCCCGATTTCAAACACTCATAAAGAGCACCGCGCCCTGGATATTAGTTGGGCCCCCCTCGCGGGCAAACCCCCCCCGGGTGGGAAACGCCACATCACGCCCATTAAACCCGCGAGGGAACCAAACGGTGTGCACCCCGATCAACAAACGACTTTTTCCCAAAAAAAAACCCGCAACAACTTTAATATAGGGCTTGGAGCTGGAATTACCGCGGCTGCTTGCACCAGACTTGCCCTCCAATGGATCCTCGTTAAAGGATTTAAAGTGTACTCATTCCGATTACGGGCCTCGGATGAGTCCCGTATCGTTATTTTTCGTCACTACCTCCCCGTGCCGGAGTGGGTAATTTGCGCGCCTGCTGCCTTCCTTGGATGTGGTAGCCGTTTCTCAGGCTGCCCTCTCCGGAATCGAACCCTGATTCCCCGTTACCCCCCGTTACAACCATGGTGGCGCAGAACCAAACATCGACAGTTTAAAAAGCAGACATTTGAAAGATGCGGCCGCCGGTGCTAGACCGTGCGATCCAGCACAAAGTTATTCGAGTCACCAAAAAACGGGGGACGAACGCGACCGCCCGCCACCGATTGGTTTTGATCTAATAAAAGCGTCCCTTCCATCACTGTCTGGACTCTGTTTTTGTCATGTAATTAGCTCTAGAATTACCACAGTTACCAAGTAATGTGGTTTCAATCTAAGAAACATAACTGATTTCATGAGCCATTTCGCGGTTTCATCAACCTTAATTCGGATGCACCCGGAATGCATGGCCTGTAAAATCTTTGAGACAAGCATATATGACTATACTGGGGGCAGATCAACCCGGGACTTCGTGTTCGTTTACTCGCAAGGAGTAACTCGCGAGCGAGCCCCGAAGACTCCCTCGCTAGCTCTTTTTTTTGCGCGCGCGCGGTTCGATGCCGAAACAAGCCTCGCGCGCGCGACCACCTCGTATGTGCCATTTTATTTGCCGCCGGTCTTGCCTCAGGCCGGTCGGCGACACCTGCTGTTGTTTAAGCCCATTATGTAAAGCTAACGAAGAGAACGACGGAAGGCGAGAGTAAACCCCCCCGCGCCGCCGCCTTCCTTCTTCCACTTCTTCCTCCTCGCTCTCCGTTCAAAATCCACAAGATCAAATACTATGGGGTTTTATTCTCCCAAATGTTTATGAGGCGGCGGTCTCGAAAAGACCGGGGCTATTCACCCCGACGCTATATCGACAATGGCGATGCCTTAGACGTCGAGGACTGTTTTTGTCTGGTTCGTACGCGTTTAATAACCGCACCGACCAGAACAATAAATTCGCTAAAGGCGTACCAAAGCGAGCGGGAAAAGCAAACTCTTCCCGCAAACTCGTATCCGTGGAGTAGATTCTCGGTAAGCGCGACGAAATTTCCCTGCTTTGCGTACGAACGAGAGGGTAACCGCGCGGCAACCACTAGAGGCGTGCCCCCCACATAGACCATTCGGTCTTAGCGGGCAACCGACTCGTGGCAATGCTGTGCTCGTTAAATAAGGGTGCGTTTTTTTTGCGCGCGTTTCGGCACCGAACGAGAAGACCGCCGTAACCCCGCGAAGAGGAACGAGAACGCGGAGTCGAACGGGACTTCTCCGCGAACACGCAAACCTCCAAGCATGAGAAGACTTGCGGCGGGGGCGTTCTGCGACGATCGTATATTATTTTATATATTCCGGGTTTTCCAAATCAAACATTTTATATAAAAGTTCTC